>NC_051180.1:123710390-124010390 GCF_013339695.2 Rhipicephalus sanguineus | reverse complement strand
CGCAGAGTCGACAATGACAGTGATTACACTGTGCTTCGGACTGGCATGGGGTATAAAAAAAGAACCAAAGAAAAGAGAAAAAACGCCCCAGGCTTGCCTTGGAAATGTCGGCCGCTTACGTTAAGGGCGCACTACTTATCCGTTCAAAAATCACACAAGGCTTACAGGGAGTTACATGTTTAACTAAGACTCGCGCACTGCGGATTATTCGGTGTAGGTTAAAGAATATCGCGGTGGTCAAAATTATTCCGGAGAGGGCGAGCGAGAGAGATAGAAAAAGCGATTAATAAAAGAAATCAGAGGTCGCCTTGATCTAGTATTTGCTGGCCTACTTTTCTGCTCGGGGGAAAAGGGAAAGGGAAAAGAAACGCAACGAAAAGTGATGCCGACTACACGAAAAAGTGATGCGTATATGAGGGTTGCAGAGATGCGGAGCCTCCTACATGATGGCGCCACCGTCCAAACGACTGTGCCGCCATGAATGCGGTCGCCTGGCGCCCGCACGAACGTATTCGCGGGAACTCGGGGCACTTTGTACAGTAGGCGCTGTTGTCAAGCTTAAGTGAAAGTGGTGAGCTGTACCGTGTTTGCTTGCAACAACCATTCAAAAAATAGGCTCGGAGGTAAAAAACCTTCCGACTTTTTCTGCATCCCAAACATCGTTATCAGTCGATGCAAGCGGAGGAATGAAATCGCACAGCGACGAAGAGTGTAGTCGCTCCGGCGTATTAGTCGGAAAGACTTAGATGTCTCGGCAAACTACTACCGAGTGTGAGGTAAACGCTTCGTTTCCAGTAAGTTTTGAGAATCTAATCAATATCAAATCGGTTGGCTTTTGTTCTGGGCTACCGTGAAAAGCGTCGTTTTCGCGGTGCGTTAATTCTGCCCGTGAAATCTCACACTTTCTTATTTTTTTACAACATACTCAACTCTCCGATATGTACAAGGATGCCAAAACCACTCCGTCAGGAAAGCAAATCTAAACCTCGAGCCTAGATTTCCTATTTTATTGCGGTATCTCGACACCGTCGCCGAGGTATTGTATATTGAACAACTAAAAGTGCGTAGACTGCAGCCAGGAGTTAGAAACTTGGCCTGATATAATGCTAAGTGTTCCCTTGCCTCAAGTAAAAAAATCTAGAAACACAAGCACACAAAAAAAAAGAAAGAAAGAAAGAGCGAGCAATCGTCGATTGGCAAGGGAGAGGCATACGAGAAGGAAGGTAGCTGCGACGGAGGGATGGCGGGAACGAATTACTACGCCACCGCGGCGTTGGAGACCGCAAGAAATAGGAAGCTGGCTCAAACGGGACCAGAAGTAATGGGTAGTCTGAATTTTCTTTTCTGCGCCGCGAAAATCGAGTGACATATCTCGAACGCCTCGGAACACGAAAGCGGCGCTACCGTTCCGGCCCTGGCGAAACGACCCACAGAGGCGACGGAGCGGCGTAAAAGAGACGCGTGGCAATGAACGCAGCCGTCGGAGAGGACGGGGAGGAAGGGAGTTTGGAGAGGGAATCGAGGCCTATTTAGAACATAGGTTTTCGTCTCGGCCGGAGTCGCACGTGGCGGCGCGCGTCGGTACAGTGGCCACAATGAAAACATCAAATAGGAAAAAATAAAAAAAAGAACAGCCATCGCTGTACAACACGGAACGGAGCTTGAAACTCTGCGGGAAGGTCGAACGGAACGAGGTTTGGGCGAGAGAGGATGTGTAGCTGCCGTAGAGGAGTTCACGTTCCCTCCTCCTCCTGTTCATTCCGTCCTATAGTGCATGTCGGGGCCGTGGTTCTCAAGAAGGATGGCGCGCGTCAGTCGTAGGTAACCGATGTGTTCAATCGAAGAGCGAAGCGTTCGTCCGTAACTAGGCCCGCTTCACCGCTCCCACTGACTTCTCCTCCTCCTCGCTTTTCCTCCTCTCTGGTATCACACGCGGTGTCGCCCATCTCTCAGCCACCGCCACCGACGAGGTGTTCCGGTATCGAGACCGATGCCGGGCCCAGGTTGCGGCCACATATCGGTTCTGCGTTACTACCACCACCACTAGCATTATTTCTTCCTCTCCTCCGTTACTTCGGCTATACTCGGAACTACGTTTCTTTATTTCTTAACTTATTTCTTCACCGTTTCATTGATGCGTCTTCTTCTTTCTGCCTTATACATCCCTTTACCCATTGCCGTGTCTCGCCGCGTAAGTTCGTATTTCGTGCCGCGTTACAACCGAGTTTTTTCTTTTCTTTTCTGCTCTTTGCTTCTCTCCCGTTTTCTGCGTTACGACTACGCGGCGTTATGAGCTCGGCGCGCTTTGTCGCTTTGAGATTGCCTAGAAAGAATTTCGACGAGAACTCGGCACGAATGTACGTGCGTGCCGTTGAATTATTATTATTTCGCTATCGCCCGAGAAGGCTGCAGGAGCGGGTTTCGCAACCGAGCGCGAGAGTTTCTTAATGTGATTGATCTGCGAATTATTGATCGGTCTATTGCTGAATCAGCGCCGTTATTGGCTCGTCTAGCTACGAAGACCTAGTATACGTCTTTGTAGCAGAAAATTCCTCACTACTCAATTAGCTTTTGATTAAAGCGTTTTCTCATTTTTACTTTTCTCGAGCTCTTCCCGCTCCTCGCGCGCTTTATCAAATAGAGCACGAATTAATCAAGCAGCTCCTCATTATTGTCATTCTTGGAGGCCAGTTTCTTAATAACGTTCTCGTCACATTTTTTTTTTTTTTTTGTCAGGGTGCTCGATTTTTCTTTCATTCCTTCCATCTTGCAGCACTGAATACTTCACCACATCCCACAGGTTTCGACTGAGGTCACCGCATTGTGCGTTTCGCTTTATTTATTTTTTCGCTATCTTTTTTTCTTTCTTTTTTCTTTTTTTTTGTTGAGGCGTGCTGTCCGCACACCGAGATGCGACAGGTCTCTAATTTTAGCTGCAGTAATCGCAATTTTCAACTTGCCAAACTTGCACACTCCGACCTTGTAAAAATTCCAACAGCTGCTGTTTGTTCGTTATACTGATTACCTCGACACGGCAGTTGCTGCTATGCTTGTGTATTTTGCCTGGGGCTGTCGAGAAGGACTTATCGAAGGAGCTGTTAATTGGGAAAAGGAAAATAAATCAGCAGATTACTCTTACCGCTACGTCACTTAACATAAGCTCTATTGTCCTAGCCCTCAAACTATGGTGAAGCCCACGTGAGCGATATTCAACTTACTCTTTATGGGCAAGCGGATTCCCGCAGAAACGCGTGCTTCTTATTGGAGGTTCATCTTACACGAATGTCAGACCAACTCTTTGATTGTTTTACGTACTTTGAGTTATCGCGTGTTGGCTTTTTTTTAACTGTTAAATTACCTATTAATTGTTGTAATGTGGCCGGTAACATTGTAGTTACCAATCCTGCTTCTTACGTTTAAATAAATAAACAAATAAATAAATAAATAAATAAATAAATAAATAAATAAATAACATGCGAAGTATTATCCCGGTCTTTGAATGCATTTTCACTGCGCCGTCGCCGTTGGCGTCGGCGTATCGTGATTTTCAGCTCTTGACAGTCCGTGCGCGTACCACGTGTTTAGGGTTAAGAGGTATAATGTATTGAGCAGAGTTCCAGCATGAGTGCCAAAAAAAAACAACAAAAAAACGCCAGGCCTGCGCGGAAAGCGCAGGACAGTCACAGCGAAAGCTCGAAGAGCGGCATTTCTAGAGCCCGTTATAAACTCTCTTGTGGCTACTAATAAAGTACACCAGCAACGTACCGACTACGCCACAAATCATAATTTTTGGGAAGTTGGAAACCACCCACCACGACATTACTAGTCATTCTGCGGAGAAGCGAGGTACCATCTCTAAGGCATAATGTGCAGTTTCTTGATGTGACGGCTGTTGACGATGAAGAATTACGACTGAGCATCTTGTAATGGGTAGGAAGCTTTAAATTACCCACTAGTTACGTAATTCACATTGCGTGACGCCCGGTCGTTATTTCACTCTCCCACCATGCTTTATAACATACGCTAACGTGAGAAAGAGATAGAGAGAGGGAATCAGCTTTATTGAGACCCTGAGGAAATGGATCATGGGAGCCTTATGGGCTTCCTTGGCAACCAATAGAAGTGCACTTGCGAGGAACCCACTACGCTATAAATCATAATTTTTGTGCAGTAGGGAAGCAGCTATTATGCTGTGGCTAATGACGATGAAGAATTATGGCAGAGACCTTTGTAATGGGTTGGAAGCATTCAACAACCTACTCGTTGCGCAATTCGCATTGTGTGACGCCTGGTTACAGAATTCGCGTTGTGTGACACATGGTTGTTATTTCACTCTTCTACCACGCTACATTACATATGTTAATGTGGTTCCTTCCCGACATGAAGCCTGTATAAGGTCTTTTTGCAAAGCAGTTTCAAGCACTGGCATGGCTCAGAGGTAGAACACTGGGCTCCCACGCAGAGGGCCCAGGTTGGAATCTCGTTCCATCCTGGAAATTTTTTCTTATTTTGTTTTTTTTTTTCTTATTTCGAGCGATAGTGGTTACGGACACCGGCGGCGGCGGCGGCGGACAACTACGGCGCCAAAAACGGCCCTTGTTGTGATCTCATAACAGCCTTCGCTGTAAAAAGAAAATGCAATCGAGGAGGGCGAAGAGTTAGGTTGGATGATGGGCTCCAAACTTGCCGGCAGTAGCTCGGAACCGGCCAGTGCAAGACGGGGATAAGAAGAGGTTGCTGGGAAAGGCCTCTGTCCCGCTGTAGGCAGGAGTATAGTGACTCACGTTTTGCCTGAAACGTCCTGTGACTCATCAGCGCAAGCTTCTCCGACATCTATCCCGTACTTCGGCCCCCCTCCGGTCACGCACGTGGACATGGTCACCCTATGTGCAACCTGTGTTACGTCGTGGGCTGGACACTCGCTGCTGTTGACGATGCGTACCTAGAAGTGTCCTCGAACGAATGTTTCCGAAATAACCCTTGTACGCCCTCATCCACGATGCAGAGATTTATAGCATGTTGCTTCCAAACTTGTTACCCGGAACCATTTACCTCCATCCGTTATTTCGATGTTCTGTGCTCACACACTCTGGCTATGACAAGTCCCCTAGCTACGCCTGTAAATATGAGAAGCAAGTCTGTTTGTTAGGCCTCGTGGACAGGTCCAACCCGACCCCATAAACCTCGGCTAACCACTTTCAGGCCCAAACTCGCTATCGCAGTTGTTGTTGTTGTTGTTGTTTTTTCGGAACGGACGTACCGTACGGTCCACTGGTTGACGGCGGTAAACAGGTGGACGTTGTATCCGCCCACCGCGCTTGCCGACCAGCAGCGTTGCAAGGACGCTCGCTCTTCGGCAAAGTTTCTTCCCGTCGGCAACTCCCCGCAAAGTTTGCCGAAGGGGGTGTGCGCTTCTCCATTCATCTCTAATCAAACGGCCCGCTAACGTTCGCAGCCGATCGGCCTCACCGTGCCGCCCGTCTGTGCGCGGGAAACCGAGAGAGGCCGTGAAGCGCCGAAACAAAGGGTCTCTCGGATCGCAGTGAGACGCGGCGAAGAGATTAATCGAGTGAACACAGAAAAGCGCGCGGGCCAGCAACGATTGGAGAAAGGCGATGGTACAGTGAGCATCATCTTTTGTTCCTACGGCCCGAAGAGGTAGCGTGCTTTTCTTTTTCGTACTTTTCTTTTGCGGATGTGCTTATTACGTCCGCCCGGTCACGCAGAGAAAGACGTCATACTACTCGCGTGAAGCTAAGCAAGAATAACCAATCGCTCGGCAAGGTGGGAAAGAAATACGGGGATAAGGTATCTGCTGGGAAGATCACCTAGGAAACGAAGTTTCTTGTGCGATAAGTGAACGGCAGAAGAGCGGGCAGGTGAGACAATGAGATCGCAGGAGTATGGGGGTAAAGGGACACGCCTATTGCGGACGTGCTTTCATCTCTCTCTCTCTCTATTTCTGTCAGAGATGGGAATGACGTGATGGATCGTTTCGCGCTTCGCTGTCGTGAAAGCGTTGTGGGAGCACGCCACCTCGTTCTTGTTTTCCGTTCGGTTCTCTTCGCACTTCACGTAAAGGGTCGTTGCCGTTCCCTTCTCACATCATCGCTCTCGGGTCTCTTAATGGTAGAACTTCGTCAAGTTTCCTAGATTTTCTTTTTTTCGATACCGGGAGTGATCGCTGCTGGTCACACACTCGGGAAGATGGTCGCTCACGCAAGAACGATCTTCGCTAGGAACCTCCGTTGGCGCAACAAAGTGAAAGCCACACTTCATTTCAACGAGTAGGGGGATTTTGGCAGTCCTTTTGACTGCAAACCGTCAGCGGATTCGGGTCATATCGACAAAAGCTAAGAAGACTTCAAGAAATAAGCCAACATGACATTTTCAGTTTTGAGGAACTCAGATCTATAGAGCCGGAGGCCCCCCAACTCCCGGTCCCATCGTGGGCGGAGCTACCATATAAACCAACAGATTTCTTTTTTTTTTTCAAACTTTCCGACCAGTCAAAGGACACTTGCGATTAACGAAATCGTAGAAAACGGTTGACACATAATATTTACGTATTCCCTCACCTGGCGCCCACGCCACGAAAGGCACAGTAATGCTGAATGCTGAGCTCATGAACACGAGGGAAAAATGACGTTGTATCGACCACTTGCGCTGCCTTCATCTAAGGTGCAAGGGCTACACCAGAAGCTGCGCATACATTATCTATAGTTTGGCCTGGGTGGTGAAGTTCTTTTGGCGCATCTCTCCCTTCGCACACCTTGTATTTGAAGCTTCTGGCATGCCACAAGATTTACCTCTAAGATCGTTTAGTAAAATTGTAACCCTGATGTTCGCAGGCAGCGTATTGACCGTATATTTTCGACGAAAACATTGCCTTCAGAATAATATCCAGCGCCTAATGTAGCGCTAATTCTGCTTGTGTGGGCCCTGGTGTAGTTCTAAGTACCACGCTAGATCCTGCGCTGTCGTTTTTGTGTGTCTTGGTATAGTTCAATATCCTGCGCTGAACGCAGCTCCACTACCCGAGGAAGTGCGTAGCACGGGCAACGCGGCGATTCCCTTGGCAATCGCGCGCTTGCCGAGGCGGTGGCGCCCTCTCTTGCGCGGCGCGGGTGACAGCCGGATTTTTCAGAAGCGGTTTTCGCATTTTTGGGTAAATTATTGCGATTAACTCTTGGTTCTTCCTGTAGTTTATATTATTTTAACGTTGTTAGTTTATTTTGGCACTGGTTTTGAGCATTGCTAGCCTCGTTCTAGGCTTGTATTGGCCACTGCATGACCATGAGACATGAGACAGTGGATGGACGACAAGCCGGGCCCCTAAAGTGCTACGAACTTAAAATAGTTTTAAACGTAAAACAAGAAAGTATCTCCACATATAAGCCGCATTGTTGGAAGCTACAGTTGTCATACTACACTTCATTACGAAACTTTTTAACAGTGCGATGAAATCGTACCACGTTTGTCTTACTGTGCAGTAAAATAGCATTGTAAAATTTAAATAATCCCTCAAAAATGCAGGTTACGAATTGTTGCGAATTATACAGATTCTTAGGCATTTTGATGTAGTGAATACATATAAGTAAGAATGAGCAGCGGTCGAACAAGAGACGTCTCAGAAGCTCCAGTTCTTCGACCACTCTTCGATCTTGTTGTGACTGTCCGTTTTAAGTAACCCTCGTCGCAAGAATTGTTCGTAAAGAAGTAAATCCTATAGCCGGTCCTGATACACATATTATAGCGAACGTGGCCGACCAATGGCAGATAACGCTTACGCGCAAATACTTTTCCGAATCCGGCCCTTTGAGCACAAGTTGTTGTGCTCTCTTGATGGGCTTTATTGACTTTGTTCAATGCATCCCCAACGAGACAAGACTAAAGAAGTGGGTAGTCTCCTGATTGGACCTTGGTATCTCAGAGCAAGAGCAGATTCAGTGAGACTAATGGTACCGAAAAATGACAATAATTTAATATGCATATCACTCATGGGCATCAGTAACACGAATGTATGGCATAAAGTACAAATATGTTGACCGTTAACAGCAGTAAATTATTTACTCCATTATATTAAAACACTTGTGTCGAATAAGCTAATAAAAATAAAGAAGAATGAAGAAACTGCCATAGAACAGGGGAAATAGGTGAAAAAAAAAAAAAACTGAGAGAGATTCTGCTGCCTATGGTGAGTAAATTGCTAAAATATATCTCAAAACATTCTCTAAATATATTTACTTAAGAATTAAGCATGTAATTTCATACTGACGACTTTATGTCGCATTCGCTACTTTATATTGTGGAGCCCTCGAGCGAGTAAAGTCAGTCCTTCGAACTCTGTGACGAAGCACTAGTTCTCTTGGGCGTGCATAACTTTTAAAGGAAGTAGGCGCGGTTTGAACTACAATTAATTTGCCTACATGACATTCTCGTCGTTAAGGTCATTAATTAACAAAGCCCACGTTCGATCCGCGAAGGATATAAATTCTCACTTAAGACGTTCGGGACAATGGCGAAATGGGAGAAACTCGGTTCGGAATCGGGCTACTCTGCCGGCAATAATAATAAGGGTCCTCGCTCGCCAGCACTCGGGCGGGCCATTTCTATACATCGAGGGGAGAGAGTGATGGGTGAGGGGATTGGCGTCGTTGTCTAGCGCGGCATGCTGTCGCGCAGATCACGTTACGTACAGCGCGGCGTGCGTCCAGGAAGTACAGGAGAGTGAGGCGAGCAAGCGAGCGAGCCATTTACGACCTCAGAGATCGCCAGGCACACGCGGGGCTCGCAGGATGAAGGGATGGGGGCGGTGAGGACAGGTGTACGTATACGTGAGCGGTAAATTCCGAGCGCTTAGAGCATTGTAGGCGCCCGGCGGGGGCCCCCGAGTTAATACCGGCGATTTATGGCATTGGCCCGTACCCAGGCGGCCGCGCCATTAATCTCGGTCGCATTAGCCTCGTTGGCAGTTTGCGGCGTTAATTTTTAACGAGCCAACTTGGGGTACTTGCGAGCCTGCCTCCCCCGCAACCATCTCCTTCCTCCTCCCCACCCGTCTCCCTCTCCTTCTCCGGCGTCCGCAGTTCGCGCATCTTACAAGGTATACGGCGAGTCAAATGGCCAGTGTAACGCCGCATTGCAACACCGACGAGCCAGTGGCGCGCCAGCAAGCCGTCAGGGTTTGCAACCCAAGCGCAAGGTCTTTCGACAAGGTCGTCCAAAGTAGGGCATACATGACAGGGTAGTATGGTGGATGGCTCTGGCGGACGTCCGTGTTTTTGGAGACAGGACAGATAGCTGCAGCTTGTTTTGGCTCATGCCACTTAGGGCCAGCGATGGCTCCACCTCAGAGCATTTTGTTTGTTACGGGGCTCTTCAGCAAACTTACACTGTACAGCGATATCTGAACCAATTTCGACAGTTCCTTCTGAACTCTAACTGGAACACCGCACAATGCAAGCGCACCCATATTCATCATATAGAGGCTACTGCTTTTTGGTATGTATGCACGGGTGAGTTGATGTTTCTCTGAGTATGGAACATCAGCGAACAAAATGGAACGAATAGTTTTTTTTTCTGTTTTGTTCACTAGGATTTCCTTGATGACAAACACGTATACCAACTCGCTCAAGAAGCTATCTGCTCATGATATGTTATCGTGTGACTTCATGATCCGAAGGAAAAGAAGTGAAATAGGATTTTCATTTTTAATTTCTTTTCGTAGCGTCAAAACGGCCAGAAAAGGTATCACATGCATTCTTCAGCGGTACCTGTAACGAACGTGAATTAAAAAATAACGGTATAATCAATGTCAGGTTGCACATTTTCCGGCAAAGAAGGACTAAAGAATATTACTCAGCTGCAGTGTTAACAAAGGAATGCAATATTTACCCTAAGATTGACTCAAAGCATCGTGATGAAGAAAGAGAAAACCTTGACATGCTGTGATGTACAGTACGAACTTGAACACTAAGACTATTAATGTGGAACATTAGGATCAGTACTAATAGTAAGTGGATGACCTCGAGTGCCACGATAAGATTATCTGTATGTGTCACCTTTTGCTGCTATGATTAACTGCAGGTCGCATGAGAAGCAGCGTACAGCAAGCGTGAGACACACGCGTAAGCAGGACTTAAGCCCACTGAACGTACTTGTAGACTTACATTAGGCAACAACCCAGAAAGTTTGCCCAACATTAACAAGAACTTTTTCATCAAGCCAGAGCGCGCTTGAACACCTTTCGACATACGCAACGCAATCACGTAATTTGTGTTATCGTTTGAACTTCAGCATAGAAGAGACAGCTATGAGTTTCGAAAAATGAGAAAGCAGTGTCGCAACGATTCATTAGGGTGTTGGGTGACAGCGTTGTCACTAAAACCAAGAGTGCACAAAGCGTACAACTTGTAATAAGAACCAGATCTAGGCGTGCAGCAGCAGCACACCCACCTGACGGTCATACAGGTAATGCTATCTCACGTAAAGCTCACTATCGATCTCTCCGCCTCCTCTCCCCACCCCAGTTCGTTCAGATATAACGGCACAAGCGAATTTCGCAACTGTTTTGCTCGAGTTGCGCAGGCACGGAGTGCATCGGCCGTTATATCCTCAGTTATAACCCGGGTATGCCTGGTTTAAAAATGAACCCCTTCGTTTTTTCGCCTCCTCTCTCACTCCCTTTCCCTCTTGGAGCTCCAACTTCCATGTCAAACTTGCATCGTTAGGCGGCGCTCGTCCATGAACTGGGTTACGGCGCGCGCATGAATGTCGTAATGAACGTTTTATGAGTTCGAACGGTCGATGGTTATGGCGTCGTTTCCCGCCGCGGCTGCAAGGCTCGGCGATGCGAGTCGGTATATATAAGGGGCACCCCACGGAGGCGCAAGAGTAATTTGCCTCACCGAGCGCTGCTGACGCCGCGGGAATGAACGCAAACACGAACGGACGGGGCGCTGACCAATGTCGATTGCCCGACGACTGCTGCCGCTCCCGTGAAGGGGGGGGGGGGGGCTTTGCTAGTTTTCTAAGAAAACGCGTATTCATATATACGGGAGCTCGGTATATAAGAAATAAAAACTGTAGTCGGCGCTTAGTTCGTACAGGGTTTTGAAGCTCGGCGCTGAGTCGGGCAAGACGAGCAACTTGAAGAAAGCGTAATGCCCCTTCAGTGAGCACATTAAAAGTTGGGCAGTTTCCGCATCTCTGACTGAAAATTGGCTTATATAGTGCGTACAGCCGTTTTAGCTTGCCGCGCTAAGACATGTGCAAGGTTGGCGAGCGTTGAAAAAGACGTTGATTTACGTTATAAGCTGACTTTTCCCGCGCTTGACTTGGCGATTAAGTAAAGCTCGCAAAATCTTCATCTTGGTTATTTCTCGCCGTCACTAACCCATAACTGGGGCCTTGAGGCGAAAATTAAAAGTGAGTTCACGTTGGATGGCGAAAAGTTGAGGTTTCACACACTTTTCTTTTACATATATACGCCGTGGTCTTCACGAACATGATCAATGTGAAATTATCTCACCAACGGCGAAATGGTCAAGCAACATTACTAGCGATGAACAACATACAGCCGTCAGCACGCTTAACACGAACGATCCGCAGCCTGGCATGGTCTGGTTTGACTGAAGCCAGACGCGAAGTGCTGGGCGTTGTTGCCGAGATAATTCCTTGGATGCTTGGATAGCATTTCGGCATATATTAGTAACATCTCGGCAACAGAACCCAAAGCTATATACGCCGCGCTGGCGTCAATCATACCGTTTCAGGCCACGCTGCGCAGCGTTCGTGTTAAGTGTGCTGGCTGCTGTACCTCGATAATTTATTTTAAGTTTTTGTTAATTGTATTTTGCTTAGGTTAAAAAGTACTGTTTTGAGGAGAAGTAGGAGGAGGGTGTTGTAGGTTTCAGGCGGATCTAGCCTTGCGAGATATGCAGGCAATTGCCCCACCCTGTTTTGCTTTGGCAATACACGGTGTGTGAGGGTAACGTTCAAAGGTGACTGTCTTCCCTCCTACGTGAAGGTTGGCCACTCTCGTCACCAGGTTCGACCATTTATTCCTAAACCTATGCAATGCTTCAACTGCCAAAAGATGGGCCATGTGAAGGGTGTCTGCAGGAACTCGGCAGTGTGCCCTCGGTGTGCAGAACCGCACTCGGAAGACAACTGTAGCGCAACCGTACTGAAGTGCCCTAACTGTCAAGGTGCTCACAGCGCTTCTTCCAAAGACTGTCCGCGCATAAAGAAAGAGATTTATATTCTTAAGCAAATGGTGCGAGACAGCTCAACCCACAAAGAAGCCGCTGAGAAAGTCCGGCGAAGACGACGCCGCCGTCGAAGGTCTTCACGACGGACAGCGCCGACTTCAAGAAGTAAGTCGACTCATTCGGGAACACCGCCAGCTGCAGTTTCCAGCACGGCAAACGCAGACGTTGGAAAAGAGCAAATGGGCAGATCTCTCTCTACCAAAGAATGGCCGCCACTTACGCGTACTCGACGTGTGGAAGAACCACAGCGGAAGCCGCCTTCATCAGAGCAAACTGCTACAACAGAGGACTTGCCGAATACAGATCAGCAAGCGATAGCTCTTCTGCGACCCTTAATTAATGCCATTCGCGTGTTGTTGAGCAACATGCATACAACATCAGCCAGAAGTGCACTCCAAGTACTGGACGCTCTGAGTCCAGTACTGGCAGCCCTTGAGTAGATAATAGAGAGTTTTAGCAAGTTACGGAAATACGGTACGCAAATACGGTAAGGACGTACGGTAGCGTTCCTCCTTTCCCGCTTGTTGTGCTTTGGCCGCTCAACGACCGGGAAAGGAGGAGCGGTACCGTACTGCCTTACCGTATTTGCGTACCGTATTTCCGTAACCTGCTAAAAGACTCTAATGGCTCACCCGCCACTGTCTTTCAGGGAAGAGGTCCGAAAGGCAGTGATTTTCCAGTGGAATGCCCGGGGACTGAGATCACGCATCGCCGATTTCCGTCGGTTCGTGTACATCAACATGTTTCCCATCATTATCATCTGCGAGCCAAACTTGCCGAACGCAATCAGACTCTCCGGATATGAACCATTCATGTCTTCAACAACTGCTGAAAACAGCAAGGTTCTGATGTTTATTCGCCGCGACCTTACTTACATTCATCTACCAGTATCACCTCATGACGACAATCAATATATATGTGTAACAGTGAAGAAGAGGCTTACCGTCACGGTTGTGGGCGCCTACCTATCTCCATCAAGTCGATTTGACGATAAAAGACTGCAAGGCATCCTGTCATCATCTCCCCACCCGTGCCTTATCATCGGGGACTTCAACGCTCACCATACACTCTGGGGAAGTAGCAAGATCAATGCTAAAGGCAGAAATTTGGTGTCCTTCGCTTCCGACAATGAACTATTCTTGCTAAATGACGGCAGTCCAACATTTCTGCGTGGTTCAACATATAGCAGCTGTCTTGACTTGGCGTTTGTGTCACGAAGCCTCGCCAGGCGTGCTGGGTGGTTCCCGGACATAGAAACGCACGGGAGTGACCACATTCCCACATATGTTAAGATTGAAGGATTCTCCCCTTCTAAGATACGCAATAGCATTCAAAGAGTGGACTGGACAAAATTTCAGTCTCGCATGGAAGAGCAATGTCAAGCGAATAGCTCACTTGCCTTAGAGGAGATAATCAAGAGCACGATACACGATACTACGTGTACTCTCACATGCTCTTCGAAATTAACGGAATTTGACATCGAGTTAGAGCGACTTCGAGCAATCCGACGACGTGCTGAACGAAGATACCGACGCACGGAGGCAATGGAAGACTTACGGACCGCTCGACGTCTACAGAAGAAGATTCAGCGCCGCATAGATAAACTCGAATCGCAACGTTGGACTGTTTTTTGCGAGTCCCTTGACCCTCGTAAACCTTTATCGCTATTGTGGAGGACGGTACGAGGTCTGCGCACAAAACCCATTCAGCGGTCACCATTCAAGGCGCTAGCTCTCTCTCAAAAGCGACCAGATATTGACGTGGCAGAAGAATTTTGTGCCAGATTATCTGGGCAACTCACAGCACCAAACAGCCTATTACCCTCGAGCATCTGTCCACAACCACGAGATCCCCGCATGGATTTGCCATTTTCCATCCATGAACTCAAGACAGCGCTAGCTTTGTGTGGACACGCGTCGGCACCAGGGCCAGACGGAATTTCGTACAGAGCCCTGTGTCATCTGGGCGAACGCGCGAGAACTTGTCTCCTGGAGTTGTACAACAAATCCTGGCAGGATGGCACGCTCCCGACAAGCTGGAAGACTAGTCGCCTGGTTCCACTGCTGAAGCCGGGCAAGTCACCGTTGGAGCTCTCATCCTACCGCCCCATCGCATTGGCCAGTTGTGTAGGCAAAGTTATGGAGAGGATGATCCTCGGACGCCTGGAGTGGTACTTGGAGTGCAACAATACCTACCCAGATGCCATGGCAGGATTTCGACGTGGTCGATCATCAATTGACAACGTAGTCGACCTGGTCACCTACGTTCAACACGAGAAAGGCCTCAAGCGTCTCTGCGCTTCTTTGTTCCTCGACGTCAAAGGGGCGTATGACAACGTTACGCATGAAGCCATCCTCACCGCTCTCGAAGAGGTAGGAATAGGCGGTCGGATGTTACGTTGGATACGTAGCTATCTCTCAATGCGATCCTTTTTTTGTGAGCACCGAGGACGGCCAAACATCTCCACATTATAGCTACCGTGGCGTCCCTCAGGGCGGCGTACTCAGTCCTGTGCTGTTCAATCTTACGCTGATTGCCCTCCTTGAGCACCTGCCAAGCACAGTTAGGCTATCAATGTACGCGGATGATCTCTGCATTTGGACGTCCGCCGTAACACGCCTACAGTTGCGAGCGAGAATTCAAAGAGCTGCCACTCAAACTGCCCATTACCTCCGTAACAGAGGCTTGGAAATTTCTTCCGAGAAGTGCGCTCTCGTGGCGTTTACGCGCAAGCCTATGAATAACTACAGCGTAATAATCAACGGTCAAGCTATACCGTATATTCGATCACACAAGTTTCTGGGTGTCATAATTGACAGAGACATATCATGGAGCCATCACGTATCGTACCTAAAAAAGCGGTTGATTGGCGTCTGTCATATGTTGAAGTTTTTCGCTGGGAAGACTTGGGGAATGTCCCCAAGTGCCATGCTACAGCTGTACAGGGTAGTTTTTCTCGGCTTCCTGCGGTACAGCTTGCCTGCATTAACCAACGCAAGCAAAACAAGCCTACGAACGTTACAAAGTGTTCAGGCCCAGGCACTCCGGATTTGCCTAGGCTTGCCTCTTAGTGCATCGACGGCGGCTTCTATAGCGATCGCCGGAGACCATCTCATCAAGACACACTGACGTTGAAACACTCAGGACACATATAAGGCATCTGGCTCGGACTCCCCGCCACCACCTAGCCTCTTTACCAACAGACAGACCACGCGCATCTTTTTGCCAAACGGTAACCGCTTATCGCGAGTCTTTACCAACATGTTTCATGCCCGCCGCGAGACCTTCGATTCCTCCGTGGTGCCTGACTCAGCCCAACATCAGCCTAACAATACCTGGCATCCGGAAAAAAGCGGATATGTCGTCACCTGCCCTTAAACAGCTCGCTTTACTTCTGCTATATGAGAAGTACCAAGGCTATGTACACGTATACACTGACGGCTCCGTTTTGCCAAGCAGCTCAACTGCAGCAGTTGTGATACCGATCAAAGCCATAACAATCAAATTCAAGACCTCCCACCTTACGACATCGACGGCAGCAGAGCTCGCAGCGCTTCGTGTGGCATTACATTTCATAAGTGATGAACGGGCACAAAAATGGACTATGTTCAGCGACTCCAAGGCGGCACTGCAGTCTCTTCTGTCACCTTTACGACGCGGCCCGCACGAACAACTTGTATTTGAGATTGCAGAAGAGACGCACCATTTAACTGAGAAAGGGCACGAAATAACTTTTCAGTGGCTTCCAAGTCACTGTGGAATTATCGGCAATGAACGGGCCGATCAAGCTGCCCGTTCCGCCCCATACTGAAAACAATCAACTCTTAATACCGCTCTCCAGAACTGACGCTGCACGGAAGCTCAGCGTGCTTGCTCGCCAACTCACCATGTCGCAGTGGAACGAGCCACACTTCCAGCACGCACGACTATATGCCCTAGACCCAACACTCAGCCTTCGAATTCCCCCAGGACTTCGTCGAGGTGACGCTACCCTTCTGTGCAGGTTATGGTTGGGTGTCGCATTTACCTGTGCGTACGCGTTCCGCATAGGAATGGCCGACACCGCAGCTTGTGACCACTGCGGAAGTGATGAAACAATTAAGCATATTCTGTGCGACTGTCCACAGTACTGTTCGCAGAGACAGTCGCTTTGCAACGCGCTTGACAAATTGGAGGAGGAATAAACTTTTATTGAGACCAGCAATTTGTTTGGCTGGGCCTAGGCCTCCCACGTGGGGACGTCGAGGTCTTGCCTCTCCGCCGCCTCGCGGGCCTGCTGGGTCGCCCAAAGCTGGTCGTCGAAGTGGGAGCTGCGCAGGGCGGCATGCCATCTCGACGAGAGGGTCTCGGTCTTAACGGATGGGTACTGGTGTTTACACTCCCACAGCATATGCGGGAGCGAAGCGACCTGGGTCTTGCATACCTTACAGGTGTGGTTAGGATAAATGTCTGGGTATATCTTGTGGTATCGATGTAGTGACGGGTACGTGTTTGTCTGTAACAGGCGGAGGGTGGTTGCCTGCGCTCTGTTTAGCTTGTGATGAGGGGTGGGGAAGGTTCTTCTTTCAAGGTAAAATGCTTTGGTGATGTCGTTGTAGCTGGTGAGGCGATCGCGTTCCGCGGGTACACCTGCGCTGTCTCCGGCACGGTTGACCAGGCCTCGTGCTACGGAGTGTGCGACCTCGTTAAGGTTGGTGAGGTGCGGATGAACGTCGCCGGCATGTGCTGGAATCCAGACGAGCGTGATTTGGTTATCTGCTGAGTGAGGGGCGTGGTGTAGGATGCGTAATGCTTGCTGTGAGATGCGGCCTTTTATATAGTTGTTGATTGCCGTGCGGGAGTCGCTCACGATGGTGTCGCAGTCTGGGTCGAGGGCGGCCAGGGCGATGGCCACCTCTTCGGCAGTCTCAGCGTTCTGGGTTACGATGCTGGCAGCGTGTCTGAGCGAGCCGCCTTGGGTGGTAGCCGCTGCGAAGCGGTGCCCGTCTTGATATTCAGCTGCATCGACAAAGGTGACGCCTGTGGTGTCGCCGTAAGCTTTGATGAGGGAGGCGGCCCGTGCCTTCCGCCGTTCCTTGTTGTATTCAGGGTGCATGTTTTTGGGGATGGGGTCGGCATGTAGCCAAGCCCGGATACATCCTGGGATTGGGTGTTTGTCTCCGTGCTGGCGGTGGTAGGTGATGCCGAGTTTAGTCAGAATGTGCCGACCCGTTTCTGTGAGGGTGAGGCGCTCCAGATGAGCCTGACGCTGCGCTTCGATTAATTCGTCGAGGGTGTTATGGAGTCCTAATTGGAGAAGAAGTTCTGTGCTGGTGTTGTTTGGTAGTCCGAGGGCAAGCTTGTAGGCTCCGCGAATGATGATGTCCAGCTTAGTTTTTTCTGCTTTGTACCAGGTATGGAAGGCGGCGACGTACGTGATGTGGCAGATAACGAACGAGTGAACGAGGCGGATGAGGCTTTCTTCCTTCATGCCCTGCCTTCGGTTTGTCACCCGCTTTAACAGCCGCGACGTGTTGGCCGTCTGTCGGAGGATCTTGGAGATAGCCGTTGAGTTCGCACCGTTGGCTTCGATGGTCATGCCAAGGACCCGGATGGTGGAAACCACGGGTATGGTGTCACCGTTCCCTGTGTGAAGCTGGATTTCTTCGTAGTAGCGTTTGTGCGTAAAGCGTAGCGGTGGGCGTCCGCGGAGCGTTGGGCGATATAAGAGAAGCTCCGATTTGCTGGGCGAGCATCGGAGTCCCGTGCCTCGGAGATAAGTTTCGACGGTATCGATCGCGTTTTGCAGAGCGGTTTCGATTTCGCCGTCGCTGCCCTTCGCGGCCCAAATCGTAATGTCGTCGGCATAAATGGTGTGTTCAATACCGTCGATCTTCTGGAGTTCCTGTGCTAAACCGATCATGACTAGATTAAACAACATTGGGGAGATGACGGAACCTTGCGGGGTGCCCGCGGCACCAAGAGCGAGTTCTTCCGACTGAATGTCCCCTGCCGAGAGGAACGCCCTTCTGTTGGATAGAAAGTCTCGAACGTAGTTATAGGTGCGCTCGCCAAGGCTGAGTAGTGATATGCGTTCGAGGATGGTGGAGTGCGCGACGTTATCGAAGGCGCGCTCGAGGTCGAGTCCCAAGATCGCCTTCGTGTGTCGGGATTTGCCATCGAGGATTTGGTGTTTGAGTAGAAGCATGGCATCTTGGGTTGAGAGGTGCGCCCTGAAGCCGATGATCGAGTGGGGGTAGGCGGTAGTGTCTTCAAGATAGGAGTTTATACGGTTAAGGAGGGCGTGCTCCATAACTTTGCCTACTCCCGATGTTAACGAAATGGGACGGAGATTGGCCAGGCTGGACGGCTTGCCGGGCTTTGGAATGAGGATTACCTTGGCCGTTTTCCATGATTGGGGAATAGATCCTTGGTGCCAGCAGTCATTGATGTACGCAGTCAGACGACCGAACTCTTTCAGAAGAAAGAATCCTGCGACACCGACAGGACTTTACGTCTCAGAAGAAGGCTGTGCAGGCGCTAATGCGCTTTCTGCGTTCAACCGGGCTATCAGAACGGCTGTGATAGGACATCCTGCATGTGTGTGCATGTGTGCATGTTTTGTTTTGTTTTTATCTTATCTCCCTTTCTCTCTGTCCTCTTTCCGACCCCTATATCCCCACCCCTGTGCAGGGTAGCAAACCGGTCGCTCGCACCAGGTTAACCTCCCTGCCCCTTCCTTTTCTTATATTTCTCTCTCTGACTGGTGATGAGCGACAATTATATTGGGTTGTGGTGTGGTGATATGGGGGCCCGGCACAGCACCGTACGCGGGATTGCTCATGAGACACAGGCATGTGCATAGTTGCGTCGCGCTGCGCGCACCTTCTTCGCAGCCTGCCCGCGCTTCGCTGTTTTGAGGTCAGCAAGGAATCCAGTTAACTTCATTCCTTTTCATTTCCAGTCGTTCCACCACATATGTGCCTTGCCGTAAACATTGCTACCATATCAAATCTAATTTCATCGCACAAATTAAGCAGTCAGTGTCAGTGTCGCAGAAATTGTTCTCTGGTAAGTACCAGAATATTCAGCTTCCGATATCAAACTTCAATTAAGAATTAATCTCATGGTTATTATAATTCATACATTTAAGTAATTCAGAAGTACTTCGACTTGTAATTTTACATGTCGAAGTATGCAGAAGGAAGTCTCATAGCAAAAACTGAACTGAGGCTTGAAATTCTGACAGTGTGTGTTCTATTTTTTTTTTAATTTGTACAGATGTTACTTAACTACATTTTCATTGCGGTGCAACTTAAGAACCAAATAGCGATGCAGCTTTCACATCTTAAGCCTTCTTTATCAACAGGCATAAGGGTATACATTACGTTTCCATTCAGGAAGGCAAATTATGCCGGTGGTATACAACACCACTTACAAAGCTTCCTCGCTGCCGATAAAGAGGACTGCGTGCAACGTAAACGGTCGCCGTAACGTCCCAAGCCCAACGCGTACTCCCAAGACGTCGCCCACGATGCTGTTCTCGAAAAATCGTTGATTTCTAGAGAGAGAGAGAGAGAGAGAGAGAGAGAGGAAGGCGGGGGCACCCTACACGGGGCACTGATACAAACCGCACGTTCACACGGAAGCCTTACATTCTACAGGGAGCGAACGTTTAAACGTGCACAGTGGGCGACTATAGAGATCAGGAGCGTAGCCGTAAATTTCCTGCGGAGGAGGGGGGGGGTCCGACTATACTTTATGTATGTTTGTGCGTGTGTTTGTGTTTGTATGTGCGAGTATATGCAGAATTCAAAATTTTCGGGGGGTTGGAAGTGTGGTTCAGGACGCTTTATTCCATGTAATCATCGAATGACCTCAGTAACAGAATTTGCCTCAAGAACCTATTGGCGCAAAAATTTCTCGAACCCGTCAAGGACGAGCGGAGTTACAGGCATTCGTCGCACGCTTTCTCTCGTCGCTCGTCCCGACAAGCACTCCGGAAGCTGCACAGGGAGGGAGGACACGGGGGAAAGAAGGAACGTCAGCCTGGCGCGTCATGACCTTGAGCCACGTGCCTTGAGCGCATGAGATGAAACGCGATCGCCCTCTCCCGTTGTGATCCCTGTGTGCTAGTGCGGCTTCTGTGTAATGTCAGCAAACAACGGAGCGCGGCGCCCACACGTGACGGCACCCCGTAGGAAGAAGCGCATCTGATTCAAACTCGGCTCTTGATTTACGTGGGCTATCGGTCAATAGCACACTATGTGCTGTTCGACTTTAAACTGCAGGCGCCGGCAGCTCTGAAGAGTGTCCTCTGTCGAAAATAGAGCACACGAGAAGGACACCACTTCGTGCTCCGCTTCTAAACTCTTTTTGTCGCGCATGACTGCAATGCAAGATTTGGCTGAGATGTCCGTAGCACTGTCTGCTTTCCGCAGGATGTGTTTTCTCGCCAAGCCCGAGGGGTGCTTCATGACCCCTGTAAGTTTCGCATTTAAAGAGTGAAACGCGATAGCGTTATCAGGCTCCGTTTGCATCGCCTCCTCCTTGATTTGCCATGCCTCGCTTCTCGGTGAACACCTAAACCGTGCCGCGAGGAAAAACCCGTGCATGTGACATTGGCCGTTGTAAGCCTTCTTATGGCGTCTATTGCAAGTACAATTCTATGCTGGGCTGCTGACCCGAAAGGTAGGGGTTCGATCCCGGCTGCAGTGGTCGCAGTTCGATGGAGGCAAACTGCTTGAGGCCCGTGTGCTGCGCGATGTCAGTGCACGTTAAAGAACACCAGGTGGTCGAAGTTTCCGCAGCCCTCCACTGCGGTGTGCCTCATAATCGCATTGTGGTTTTGGCACGTAAAACTCCAGATATTATTATTATGTTATTTTTGCAAGTACAGTTGAGAAGTACCTATTACTCCATTATTCACCATTTTGCGAAGTGGCCACCACGCACCCGTAAGGCAATATGCGCATCGACTTAGCGGCCCGCTTTCCTCGGTTAACTGTCCTTTGCATTACGTTGCCTGCCCAGGTCCACTTTTAAGTGCGGAGCACTTTAGGGGCCCGGCCTGTCGTACGCTGTCGTATGCTGTAATCGTATGCTGTAGTTGCTTGACGTGACGCAGGCAAAGCCACGAATAGCATAGCCATCTGTAGCCAAGGAGGCGTTGCTGTAGCATATTGAGCGCGCACTCGCGCCGAGGAGACGTCTTCCTCTCGTTCTTCGAGCGCCTTAGTGATGATAAGTGCGGAGCACTTTAGGGGCCCGAACTGTCGTATGCTGTCGTCGCTGACGTGATGAGCACGTATACTATAGACGTGATGAGCACGTATACTATAGCACTCCCCACACACGTTTCCCAGTAGTTATTAGCGCTACGCAAGCTGCCGCGGTGATGACAGTTTGCGACGTGTGCAGTGACGTCACTAGCATTATATATATATATATATATATATATATATATATATATATATATATATATATATATATATAAAGAACCTGCCTATAAACAAATACAAGAGTATTTTTTATTGGCTACTTTAATGTAGACATTAGGGGCGGTTCCTTTCGCTTGTCAGAGACAACTTTTGACCCGCATGCTACTATCAAACAACCACGCGATACAGATCGTGTTTGTATTTGGTCTTGGCCACAAATGCAAGGAAAGTGATCACGGCACCGATCACGGTGTACCCCAACGATTACAAAGCAATTGTGACCACTATTGCTCTGAAGAAATGAAGCGTTGCAAACACCCATCTGAAGTTGCGGTGGTAGTTTCCTGCAGCCTCGCTGGACGTCCGCTTTCGTGAGGCAGAGTGGCGAGGCAATTTTCTCCCTCATTTTCCTCTTCGTTCTCGCACTGCACGGCAGCTTATACGTCTTCAAAAAGACAGTGCATGAGCGGACAACGGACGAAGAAAGGAACAAAGAATAGCGCTGACTCAAACCTTGCAGCTTATACGTTGTCAGAATGTAACCTTATCATCTGCTGTGCAAGGTAAATCACTGACTTAAGCAGATGCAATGGACTCCTGAAGCCAAAGAAGCGACAGCGTATTGTTATGAACCGGAGCTGACACTTGTTTTAATGAATTACCTACAACAATGTTACGAACTAAGGCTGATTAGACAATTTTGACAGTTCTGGCACCTGAAAAGGTTCCTGCTCTAACCTCCTTCTCTTTTGTGCGTACGTGAGAGAGAGAGAGAGAGCGCTCAGATTAAAGCGCGAATTTTATGCAGTTAACGCAAGTAGTTTAGAGGATAGATAAGCGAAGTGATAGATCTACTCACTCATCAACACATGTAAGCGTAAATGCCGGAGAGGGCAGCACTGTGAACCTTCCACCCAATTATAGAGGCAGGTCTCAATGTGTGTGTATGTTCACACGCACGCACACACGCACACACACACGTCTCATAGCGGTATATTTAGCACCCAAGCACTCAGCTCTCTGATTTCATCATGCTGGAAGATATATTCAAAGGTCACATAATCGCGGCTTCTAATATCAGGAGGCGTGTTGCAAAGCACACTAGCTTGCCCGCTGCCAGACTTGCCTTAGTAGTTAGTAAGCCGACTTCATGCGCAACGTTTCACTGCTTCTTTCAAACAAGGTATATCATGTAGTGGTATATTCAGACGAACGAGGTTTCGCTTCGTAAAAATAATTATTGAGAGCAGGCACGTATTAGTTTCGCCCAGGTCTGGGCAAATATACTTTGAAATTGTATCGCGATACGATACCAGATACTCAGGCAAGAAGTATTCGAAATACAGATACAAGATACCGCAACGCTGATTGTATCCGATACGATACATTCCAATTGTATCTTAAGATACTTCGATACATTCGCAAATTTGTTACTATATATCTAGATAATATAGCACTAAACGCCTATGCACAAAAATATTCGCTTGAAAATTTATTCACTGCCGCCAATTTTGTTTCATTTGAATGAAATGTCTGTTAATATCTCAAAAGCTTTGTATTTCTTGCTCAGGGTATATTATAGTTTTATTCCGAAACAACTTATTGGCGTTGCTTTAGCTGATTGCGGTTTTTGCTTGTCGCTTTTGTAATTGGTGGCAGTCGCTGCTCTCCTTGCCGACGAGCTTGCGGTATGCCATCTAATCACAAGAAATTCAATAAGAAGCATCCGCACGATGGTGGGGAGTTCTACCTTGCCTGTAAACATATTACGGTCTTCGCAATACCGAATCACCAGGCAGGTGTACAGCAGTAGGAACGCTGTTAGCGACATTCTTTGAAACGCATTGTGTTTACGTAGAGGACATAAAACTGCAATGACTTTTACATTCTCCTTATCTGCTGGCGTAAAGCGTTCGTTAGCGACGTACTCGGTAATGCGCAATGTTTTTAGCAATTTTTTTTTTCTACAAGAGAACACGTGCAGCCCAGAAACGTCTCAGACGCATTGTACAGTTGCACAAAGCGCCGCAGGACACTGCCGCTATTCCCACTATATTGACACTTTTATATCTCCAAGTACCTGGTGGTCAGTAACAGTAAAAACATTTAGGAAGCCTAAAAAAAAGGAAAAAAAATATATCAACAACGCGTTGCTTCGAGCTAGTTGGTAATCCATTATTACAAGTTTTATAGCGCCTTGTGTAGAAGTTCCGCGCTATAAAACTTGTAAATGTATCAAGCTTAGTAAAATGGAAAAGCGGTTCCGTGTCAAACACAGTGAATAAGCATAGAAACCGATACAGGCGGCACCCCCAAGAGCTAATAATAATTGTAGCGTTTTAAGTCCCAAAATCACGGTATGATTATGAGAGACGCCGTAGTGGAGGGCTCCGGAAATTTTGACAACCTGGGGTAGTAAAGCCTAACACGGGCCTTTAGCATTTTGCCTCTATCGAAATGCGGCCGCCGCGACTTTCGGGTCAGCAGTTAAGCGCCACAACCACTAGACCACCGCGGCGGGTAACCCCTAATAGCTGTGGCAGTTAAGCATTTAAGGTAAGACCACAGAAAATTCAGTGCCTATGGAAAATAGCGCAAAACCACTCGTTGGGACGCTCATGAGAAGAACGGATCATTTTGTATAACAATGTTTCTCCAATCCCTTTGCCAACACCCGTAAGATGGCTCCTAATAATTTACGTTATTATAATGCAAACTCAATATTGCTATTTTACTAAGTAGTAAGCAGAATTTGTGTTGCTGTATACTCCAGGCACGCGCAGATTATTATATATATATTTGTCCTCAAAATCGCCCTGACACAACAGTAAACTCAGCCTCCCCGCCTTTCTTTTATTCTTATTCTCTCTCAGTTGGAATATATGTACACAAACAGTAGCAGAAATGACGCAGACAGTTAAAAGTAATAATAAAGCAGAGAGCTTACCTTGGCAGTACCTTAAAGACATATTGCAGTAAGCAGACGGGAAAAAACGATACAGACACATAGGTAATGTATGGGATGGAAAATGACAGCTTAGAAAGAGCTTGTGCTAACAATCAAAGTATGATTTTAAGAACTCATTGAATAAAAGAAAAAGAGAGGTACGCCGATATAGCTTCTGTTAGCTGAATGTTTGTTCTGTTAGATGCAGAATGGGCACCGGTGGTTCTATAGATGTTAGAATCTTATTTTCATATAAGTCAATCTCATTGCATATATGACAAAATTACATCCACGAGATCCTTCAAGTCGCCGATGTGTGAAATCCACGAGACGCAATTCAACCCCATTCTTGCATTCTTCAGACTTCGTAACGAAGCACAATGCAACAGATACTTCGATAATGACACTACAGAGGTACCAGAATTTGTGCGAAAGACGCCGCACGCATTGGAGTGCGTCGGACAGGGCAGTCACTGAGAGCCAAGTGTCATGGCACTGACCCAACTAAAAAGAACAAAAAAACGAGAAAATAAAAGGTCTGTTGGGCGTAGACGTTCGCGCGCTGGTCTGTCGAGACGACGCGAGCGCTACCACGTGATTCTGCTCCATCAGTAGGGACGCTCAGAGCTCATCGCCTTCCCTCGCTTGAAAACTCTGGCGGAAAGATAAAATGGTGTCACTGCCTTTAATTTAATTGTGGCGGCTTAGTGGCAACAGTATCAGATTGGGAAGCGGAGTTCAGTCAGCGTTTATTGTTTCGCACGGTGGAATTGCGATCGCAGTATCTAGTATCTTTAAGATACACGATACATTGTTTAATGTATCGGAAATACATATACTGATACACGTTTTGCGAGACGTATCGCGACACAGATACAAGATACACAAAGAGTATCTAAGATAGTATCTAAGATACATGTATCTTCGATACTGCCCAGCACTAGTTTCGCCACATGATTCATCGCTGCCAAAACTAAGTACGCTTGTGACGCTCTTGGTCGTAGTATTTCTGTTATATGATTGAAATGATGAAAAGTGTAAACATTTTGACAGGGATCTGTCTGGCTAGGTGAATGGATTCTACAAGCAGAAGTGGCTCTAGCCACAGTTCATCGCTTGTTCGTTTAAAAGCCATCTCAGCTTCTAGAAATCATGAATAAGAATGGTTGGAGCCTCTAGGGCGGCACCGGCTACTCCTCGTAGATTAGCAAACGAAGCAAAATATAAGAACCTTGTTATTGTTGTTTCAGAAAGCACATTTGGCCATGCCTCTGGATTGCAAAATAAGAAGGGTGCTGAGAAGGGTTGCTGATCGGGTGAGTTGGTCATTCATGAACGTCTACCTATCGTCTATCTACCTAGCGCCTGCCTATCTCTAGTCTGTGTCGTGTTTCTTTCTTTTGTGTATCGCGCTAATACACGCTACGTTCAAGGCAGGGTGCTGTCGAAGTATCGAAGGATCTCCGCTGTGTTAACAGTTACCGCGTGCCCAATGTGTTTCTGTTTTCTCGTAGCACTTTAACTAATCCCCTTGTTCGCAAAATGCTCTATATTGCGCATGCTGAACGTGTCCTGCACAACAGCAACAATATTTGTAAACCGACTTACCAAAACGACCCTGATTCCACGTGCGTTTCTCAGACTCTGCTCTCCTGCCAGCCCGACTCTTACCCGTTAAACCTCAAGCTCACAACACGAAGCACTCAATTTCACCTGACCGTCGAAAGAAAGGCTCCCGTCTAAATAAAGAAATACGAAACGACGCGAGCTTAAACTTTGACATGGAGGCACAGCGAGCAGCATGGTCCGTCGAAAAGCAAATGAGTTTTGCCGCCGTGTCCACGAAGGATTTGGGCGATGTTGTTGCACCTTTCACCGTGCAACAGCCGGACGTTCAATCTGTTCCCGGAGCCAGGCGAATGAAAGGGCGCCTGTCATTCCTTGCTGCAGAGCCTGGGTCATATCCGCAGGAGTGTCGCTTTCTTTATACGCGCCCAGCGCGGTGACAGTCGTAATCCAATTTGCCTAGCCTCTCCTCTTGCTCCATCTGACGGCCGACGCAGGCTGTCACGCGTGGTCAGGCGGCTATGGCGATAGCCTGTCTCTCGCCGCAAAGCAAGGAGATTGGTTGATGTTCCTGTACGTATGGACCTTCAAGCCACCACATCCCGATCCACGAACACTCGTTCAAACACTGCCTTCGTGTTATGTGGAAGCGCACGTGCGCAATCACTTAACGTCAATCCGTGCATGCTATCACTCATTGTGTGGCTGAAGATAGACGAGCGCAGGGTGCTACAGTGCCCATTTCCCCGCACCTTTCGTAATAAATAGAGACACGTGTTCGGCACCTAACAGCAGGAAAGTTTACATTTAATAATGATATCTGGGTTTTTACGTGCCAAAACCACGATATGATTATGAGGCATACCGTAGTGGAGGGCTCCGGAAATTTCAACCATCTGGGGTGCTATGCAGGATGGCCCGAGTTTGGCGAAACTCGGGATCTTTCCGAGCTCTGGCGACACCCCCTTTTGAACGAGTTAATAGTACGCGAAGGTGAAATCCATCCCTCAGTGCGCGCTCTGTTCCATTGGTTACGATGGAACGCGGCGTCACATCAAGGGCGGTCGAAAAGGTTGGGTGGTGTCTTCAAACTAGAGGCACCTTCTTTCATTTGTTTGTCGTTCCACTGAGTGCAGAAGTGCACCCATGCAGAAAAGTGACAGAAAGTTCCACTAACTATTTTTTTATGTTTTCGCGGGCCGTTTGAATACATTTTCAAGCGTTTATTGTCTGCACTAAGTATCCTTGAGAATAATCAGCACCGTGGCCTCCGAGATTAGTTCCGATCGAGCGTTTTACATCACCGCGGCTAGAGCTAATCGTCGAGGCCACGTGTATAATCACCATGGTCGGCCTCTACATTCTAGCGCGTTGCTCGGCCGCCGCGAGCCCTCCTCGTCCTCTTAATAATCGTCTGCTCGCTCCCCGAGCAGGCGCGGCCGGGTGATAAGCTAATTGGCTGGGCGGTATACCTAGCTAAGTCAAGACATGCTATGACGAAGCTGATTAAGCCAAATTATGCTAATCCCGAGCTAATTAAGCCACGTCTTACTAAGACCATGCTAATGAACCGTGTAAAGCTAGGAACAAACTACTTAAGACCATTATAATTAACATGACGCTAATTAGGAGCGTGTAATTAAAAGCAAGATAATACCGAGATCGTGGTAACTATCATAGCGCTAATTAGGATTATGCTAATTACCTCTGCACTATTCAGGACCTTGCGAATTAAACCTGAGTTATTAATGTCGCGGAAATTAAAACATTGACAATCAAGACAAGACTATTCAGTATCATCTTAGTTAGGACCGAGCTAACTAGGACCATGCTAATTAGTACAACGCTAATTAGGAGCACGCTAATTCAAACCAAGCTAATTAAGAACTTGCCAAGTACACGGTAATTATGATTGCTCTAATTAGCATTATGTTAGGTATATTCGTGATAATGAGGACCTTGATAATGAAATCTGATTAATTAATGCTGTGTTAATTAAAACATTACGATTTAAGACATGACTATTCACTGCCATGTTAATTAAGGCCTAGATAATCAATAGCACGAATATTGAGATCGAACTCATTACTCTGAAGCCGGCCAAGCATACCGAGAAGACGAGCCACGTAATAAGCTCGAAGGAGCTAGGTGACCACAAGCTCCTCCGATGGCCCCAGCCTTGTACAAGTAGTGCAAGCTGACCAAATTATTTTATATGCAAAGAAGCTGCTGAGTACCGTCCACTGTATGAAACACTTGAAAGGCACACCGGCACTATGACAGTCCCGAGTTGAACTGGGGCCTTTTCAGAATCAACGAGTTTGTGCCCGAGTTCGCACGTCAATCAGCTTGATTGACAGACGCCCGCGGCAAAGATCGGGTCCGCCCATCGCGTTTGCTCTTGCGGAGGAGCAGTGCTCACGGCGCAACGCCAGCGACCGGCACGATTAATCTATCAGCTTAATCGCACAGACTATGCACACACGCACGAAGAACTAAAGGTTATATCACCACGTGGCTACGATGTCTCGCATTCAAGTTCACCATGCTCACGATGTACCACTCACAGCCACGAAGCAAGCGCCCCTGGTGGGATTTGCGGCGAGAAATGTTAATATTTACTTGTTTGTGGAGACATTGTTTCTGCTGATTTGTTACTACAGAAAAATCTTCAGACATGTACTGTAAGTATAGCAGTAACCTGTCCATTTATTTGTCTGCAATATTCCAGAGAAGCGAAACGAGCTGCACCAGAGTGCTGCGTGTGCGCCTTTGTTGCCTTCGAGAGTTGAAATTTCCATGCTTCAGGTGGAACGAAAGAATTCCCCGAAGGAGGACAAACGCCCACCAACACGCCCATGGGAGGCGCGATGAACAGTTGGCAAAAAGATAGCGCGACAATCACGCTGACGTCGCTACACTGTCAAAATGTTGACCGAGTGGCGGCGCTCACGCGTTCGCACGCGGCGTTCCTTTGAAAACCGCCGAAAATGCCGCAAATGCCGCAAATGCCGCACATGCGTATGTGAGGCCACGCTCGTTCTTGTAGCCGTTTTTATCAACGCTGCTATAGCGTGCTCCGCACTGTCTTCCTGTCATGACCGCCGTAATGCGAGCTCGGAGCAAACTCGTGTGCCCGAGAAGCTCGGGACATCCTGCATAGCACCCCTGGTGTTCTTTAACGTGCGCTGACATCATACAGTGGACGGGTCTCTAGCATTCCGCCTCCATATGAATGCGACCACCGCGGCAGGGATCGAACCCGCGACCTTCGGGTCAGCAGCTGATCACCGTACCGCAGTCCCGCCAAACGGACAGGAAAGTTTACGTTTGACCGGCTGCAATGGAATAAATCGTGGGAGGGGGGGGGGGGTCCTGACACCCCTCCTGTGTTCAAGCTGGGGCGGACGCCCCTTGCAAGTGACCCCGCCCTTTGAGATTTGTCTTTCAAGCGCCATATTACTTGCCATTCCGCTTGCCAACTATACTGCTTGTGAACTATAGGAGAGACGTAACGAGTAGGAAACAATTGGACATGATGTTTTCAGGTGTATTTTACAATAATACATGTGAGCTATGCATGGTTGGACTTATCTAAGCGCACGCCGAGTTTTTTGTATTCGCCTGCGTGCGCTTAGATAAGTCAAACCATGCATTTCAACCAACTAGCCCAGTTGTCGATTCTCTTGCACTATCTGAGCTATGGCTATGATTGAGATATTACGTGAGTAGGTAATTCATATTCACTAATGAAGACAATCTAGCTGATAAGGTCTTTTCGCAAGAAGAGGGCTGTCGGTCCCGTCGTCGCATGTACCTATTTGCCCCTTCTTTTAATCGACTTGACCCGAGTTAACTGGAACTCACTTTATAGCATCGCCGTGGGCTACACGCAACCATTGCCCTTCCCAACCGCAGCACGGTGTCACGGGAGTGCGACAGCTCCAGATGCAAAACAGACGGAAGTTTTGGAAGAAAACCTCCGATTCTAAGCAGAAGCGCCTTCTGACCGGACCCAGTCCAAACCATACGACGCAAATGGCGATAAAGATCCGAATGCATAGGACTGTACACACCGCGCTTGGTCGGCTGACGTTTCGTAACTGTGTTTACACTCTGATGGCCGTGTAGGGCGAGGGAGAGCTCAAGGGGCGACGTGTACTACGACGTGTCCGACGAAGACGTGATGAAACAAACAAACGGTGTCACTGCTCCTAAACACTATTAAGAACGCGCCTTGCCGTGACACCGCTTGCGCATTACATTAATCTTATCTTCGTGCGGTTGTGAATGCAAGTGCGTGGCTAATGCTGTTTCGCCGGCGCTCTAGCCACCTGGACAAGCACAAAACGCGCACGCACTCAAGAAGCGACAGCAAAGTATGTTGTACCTGTGAGCTGTGTGCGCTTGCGTGCGAATCCAGAAAGCTAAGAACAGTAAGTAACACGGGGCCCGCTGGGAGTTAATTAAGCGCGCACGAGATAACAAGCGGTAAAAATAAAGCAGCGAGACGAAGGCGGCTGGACGAGAGCCGAGTTTGACCAGGTAAAGTCGGTGAAGTAAAGATAGGAAAAAAAAGAAGGCTCGACAGACTCTCGCTCGCAGAGCTAAAGAGTTAGCTTTCAGCCGTCTGCCAGGAACACGTGGCGCATGAAATGTCACTGCAAACATCACGTTGTCGCTGTCTTCTATAGCGATGCGGACAGTCTTAGCAGGCGCTCACAAGTAATCTCGCTCACCTCTCGCTCTGTCATCTTGGCCGTCCTCTGGAGATGGGGGTAAACGAATTAGGGCCTCCGTCGGCGCTGCTGCGTTCGGTAAAGACGACTTGCTTTTGCGAGACCGGCGTCGGTGAAAGTCAGCGTGCGATAAGGAGCGTCCGCTGGCTCTTCAAGGCGAGCTTCGCGAACGACAGCATGACCGCGCGTCGCACTGCGTACCGCTGTGTCACTCGCTATAGAACGCGTCTTGCTCTTGCTCAGCGTAGGCATCAACGCGAAGTTCCTATAGCATCAGAAGGAAGAGCGGTGCGCGCTCTTGACGTCGCCAAATTAGCGCTGTTCGGGGCCCTTTCTGCACGCGCCTGCCCTTCAGATACTCCCGTGTCTCATCAGCCTTCACTGCCCTTTGCACATGTGTTTGGATCGTCGCGATAGGCGGAGCGCTGCTTCCTCGGCCTTGCTCTCCGCGGCTCTGTTGGAAGCGTGGCAGCGGCTGCCGCGTGACTTACACATTTCGATTGAGGAACTCGGTGAGAGCCTTTGGACAAGTCTGCCTCCGAACCGAAACATGTAGTTTCTTCAATCCCGAAAAAAAAGGTCATTGTCGTCGTTCGTCACTGACATCCCAAGCAGCGAGGTCGGCATGTTTGCCTGCGTGACAGAGAAGACTGCTAACACACCCCACATCCCATAGCCAGCTTGTAACGCGATCGTAACACGAATGCAAATAAGCAACACACTCTAAGAAATAAAGAGTCCTTTGAGTCTTTTTTTTTTTGCTAGTCCTGATTTGCCACGTATATGACTCTCACTAAAGAGACACGCGAACTCTCTTTGGAGATACTTATACTCTCATCGTAGACTCGTGGGACCCAAGATAGAGTTCACGTGTCTATTCAAAAAGACACGTGACAAACGACATGTCAGGACTCACCGGAAAGAGTACCACATACTATTTTTTTTTCTTGGAGCACACGTTATCCTTCCGCGTTGGGATGGAAGCAGTACTTGTGCCCGCGCATGAAAACACAGCTGTTCTCCGGGCGTGATTTTTTCATAGCAACGACTCCACTAGGCGTCAGCAGTATTGTCAAATAAATAATAAATAACAGCAAATTCGTCCTCGCAGCATCTTGAATTGAAAGAGAAGAGTAAGCAACAAGACACTATATAAATGAACTACACACTGGCTAGGTCTCGGAATACATTTCTCTTTATGAGCGCTCAGCACCATAACATCCTTGAGGGCCAAGAAAACTCATCACTCTGGCTGTTCAGGCGTGGATAGTCTTTCTTGGGGAACTTAAACGTCTGTCTTTCTGTTTGTCGGCACGTCCCTCGATTCAGCCACTCGGCCAAAGTTGAACCACTTGCCCAAGGGCCAGCCGTCTTGAACTGGCATGGCTGTTCATACTTGTGAACGTTGTCGATCAAAAAGTAAATATCATGCATATATGAGGTGCAACGTCACTAGGTAAGTATTAGGTGGCGTGTTCCTTTAATAGAAAATGCATACATACGTAATTTTAGGGACCCTAGTTTCTTAAGCTGCGCTGAAAATGCATAAGAATGGAAGCTTGAGCGAGTTGGTATGCGTTCATCTTTGTTGAAACAGCGCTCACTAGACGACGACGAAGTAAAAGAAGGCACAGGACAGGCGCTGCCTGTCCTGTGCCTTCTTTTACTTCGTCGTCGTCTAGTGAGCGCTGTTTCAACAAAGCTGAAAATGCGACTGCGCTGAAATTTGCCTTCCTCCGTGCCCTTCGCACGAGCTCATTGTTGTGTTTCGGTTTCGGTTCTGTATTGCACTGTACGAATGCCATGGGTTGGTGTTGAAAAACTTTAGTTTTGAGAAGGCCAACAAGGTGAAAAAAATATTTTAAAAATGAAAAAGCAGCGTTGTGGGCGGCCTTCAGGCTGCCGGTTGTGGGCGCCGCTCTGGCGTTCCTGTTTTACCCAGGCGACGTGTAAATAAAAGAGTGTGTGGAGAGTACTCGTTGAGTGCGGACGTTTCTCTGCAAAGGTCTTCGCCTGCTGCTGCGCCGGGACTACCAGCACGCAACACAGCACTCATGTTTCCCGACGTATTGCCAGATGGCGTCCATATCTCACACAGCGCCTCTTCTATCGTCTTTACACGACATTTGCAGCGAAGCACGCAGATACGCGGCCAATTTTTTTTACCTGTTTCTTCCACTTCGCCCAGTCAGTCACTCTTGCTCGGCTTTAGAATCTTTGTTAGAGCTACCTAGCGCGATATCTTATATTCCGACTTTTTTTCCTCGCGGAACTGACGTGCAGCAGTAAGGTGTTAACTTGGACTGGTTGGTGCATACTAGAACTGTGGGTAACAGCGCGACGGGACAAACAGACAAAGAGAGAGAGAGAGAAAGATAAGGAAAGACCGGGATGTTAACCAGAGGGAGCCTCCGGTTTGCTACCCTGTACTCGGGAAGGGGAAAGGGAATGTAAAAGAATGAAAGAGAGGAAGAGGAGTCTGTGACGACAGTAGGCGACCAAAGAGACGAAGACAAACGAAGCGCTATCAACCTGGTTGAAAGTCCACGCTTCGTTTGTCTCAGTCTGTCACGTCCCTGCGCTGTTACCCAGTTCTTCAGACATGTAGCGTTAAGAAATCATTAGTCATTGGCTCCCTGAGCCGTACACGAACGTAGCTATCGTTGTTTCTCGTTATACAGGGCAAAACCGTTCATCACGAAGGAGCACTTGTGATGGCGACAAAGTCTAAACACCCAAAGTTAATCTTTGCAGCTCAACCCGTGTACAGTCCTCGTGTGTGAACGATGGCTGCGATCACCGCGATGTTCCAATCCTTCTTTCGGTATATTCGCTCCGCATTCGATCATTCCTTCTCACTCAGTCCAATCATTCGCACACTGTCCCCATGAATCATCCGAACTTGATTCCGCTAGACAATATAGGGAGCTTTCACAAGCGGCGGAGGCGCTGTGCATTGTGGGTAGTCCGCCATTTTGAAGTCATAGACAACCGAGCCGGGAAGCGCGCGCGTGCGGCAGCACCGAGTACGCAAACAGACGTGCCGGCGCAATCACGCTTGTTGTTCTTGTGAGAAGTACGGAGCAATAACTACGAAGTCAGCGAAGACCAGAATGTACGCATCGACGCTCTCCCCGAAACACCGCGAGCGATACAACGAGAAAATCCAACTATCCGGAGTGGACCCGTTCACGCTGCAGGCAGGCGACTGCATGACTGCATAGTGGATGTGAATTTGTGACCGCTCGTCGATGCCTCCGACATTCGCGAATTTGTGGTCTTGAGGACGTGTTTTGTAACGCGACAGCAGCTCGAAGGAACGAAGGCCGTTGGCGGCCACGACTTCGTGACAAGCGGCCGGTAAGCGAGCCGCGAATGAAGCAAGTTGCTGCCGATAGCGGGATCGTCATGACACAGGTTAGATGTTTATCTTTTCCATTCTTTTGTTATGTGACCCATTCGCAGGCCCGCATCAAGCCTCCCGTCGAAGTGTGGTTCCTGGGGAAGGATGACGGAGAAATCCTTGCTGCGCATTGCTCGTGCATGGCCGGAAACGGCGAGGCGTGCTCGCACATTGCAGCGTGCTGTACACCTTTGCATATTTCGCCAAAAGTTCATGAAAACTTAAACTTATTGCACTTTTCTCGAAGAGCTGATGCTAATCGGCGCCTTTGCTGCTTCTCACCGACTACACGTTAGTGCTCGCTACTGCAGGTCGATACTCAGCTGCAGTCAGTGCACCGAGAAACTGGTCGCGGTCAAGGCTGCGGTGCACAGGTTGGCTTGTTGCAGTGTCGATGCGCCACTTCTTCATCGCGGATGACGACAAGCCTATTTCGGCAACGGGCCGCACCTCAAGTTTTTTCATGGCAGGAGGGAACCAGCTCTTGGAGCCGTCAGTGCACGAGCGCTCTTCACGCGCTCGCAGGCCGTACTCCACGTAAAAGAGGAGCGCTGCGATGTGGGAACACGCCTCGCCGTTTCAGGCCGTGCGCGCGGCAAGGATTTCTCCGTCACCCTTCCCAGGAACCACACTTCGACTTGTCACTTTACAAAAGAATGCAAAAGATAAATATCTAAAACGTCCTTCCTTACAAGCTTATTTACCTGTGCCATGATGATCCCGCTATCGGCAGCAACTTGCTTCATTCGCGGCTCGCTTACCCAGCCGCTTGTCACGAAGTTGTGGCCGCCAACGGCCTCCCTTCCTTTGAGCTGCTGCCGCGTAACAAAACACGTCCGCAAGACCAAAACTTCACGAATGTCCGAGGCATCGACGAGTGGTCACAAGTTCACAGTCGGCTGCCTGCAGCGTGAACGGGTCCACTCCGGATAGTTGGATTTTCTCGCTGTATCACTCGCGGTGTTTAAGGGAGAGCGTGGATGCGTACATTCTGGTCTTCGCTGACTTCGTAGTTATTGCTCGGTGCTCCTCAGAATAAGAACATGCGCGATCGCGCCGGCATGTCTGTTTGTTTACTCGGAGCTGCCGCACACGCGCGCTTCCCGGCTTGGTTGACTATGACTTCAAAATGGCGGACTACCCACAATGCACAGCGCCTCCGCCGCTTGTGAAAGCTCCCTATAGGATTGATTTGGCTACACGCGTTGTCACTTGTGCCGAAATGGCTTGTGTCTTATCGTCGCAAGCTATCCCGGGAGCACGCTGACAATTCTACGTGACTTCTGCCAAGTGAGCGCCCTTTCCATGTCTTCTTCTTCCGTCGCCGTTCGATTAAGGTACTTTAACGAAGTTTTTCTCTTGACCGTCTTATTGTTCGATTGTATCCCTTTCAGGCGCACAGTACGAAGGACTGTATGCAAACCTGTTAAATTTACAAAACATTATTTTAATGCACTCGAAATTTTAAATCAGGGAATAAAAGGAGGTAATATGTTGTTTTGCGCAAGTTTCAGTAATTAATTGTAATTACAGTTTAATTAAATATCTCATTATTCTGCTCTAAGTCATGTTTCGATATTGCATAAAGAGAATCAGATCCTAGGCTCAAAATGTCTGCGTAGTTTGTTTTTGGTTGTACTACCCCGCCACGGTGGTCCACGGTGGTTGTGGCGCTCTATTGCTGACCCGAATGTCGCGGGGTCGAATGCCGGAAGCTAGCGGCGGCCGCATTTCTAGGGAGACGAAGATGGTTGAGGCCCGTGTACTTAGATTTGGGTGCATGCACGTTGAAGAACACCAGATGGTCAAAATTTCCGGAGACCTCCACTACGGCGTCCCTCATAATCATATCATGGTTTTGGGGCGTAACACCCCAACAATTATTATTTTGGTTGTACTCCTTTCAAGCAATAAAAAAATATTTTTGTCCTTGCTCGTGGAACGCGGCGTGTCGAGCGACCCGTCGAACATTGTAGTGCCTTCACTAAACTTATCGGCTGCAGTCATGCGCAGTACACTGAGGTGAAGTGAAGACATATTGACTATACAGGAGGCTCACTTCAGCCTATGCGCAACGCATCTCGCTCTTCATTGTCCACTAGTCAATGGGCCTGGAAAAAACAAGCTGCGTCCACGTATATGTGGAAGTTGCGCCTCGGGTGGATATGTAGCGCACGCGCAGTCACACTGCTACAGAAGGCACAGGCTTTCGCGCATATTTGTGTTGGCGTATTTGTGCGTCCGCTTCAAGATGGCCGACCAAAAAGCCCACATACCCATTGTCACGACGCCATCGCTTAATCGGGTGACCGTGCGATGCGGTTTACAAGTTACATAGCATGTGAGTGAACACGCGACGACGTCATCTTTATCTGGGGAACCGCAAGGTTTGTTCCACCCCCATTGCCCTAATAGGGAAGCGTCATGCTTCCATTGCGAGCAACATAACACAAGGCGGAGAATCTCAATACGCTTGCACGTCATTCGCTTCCTCGCCTTATCTTCAGAGGTTATTATGGCAATATATGCCCGCATTGCACGTGATTCTCTTGTACGTTAATCTTTATCGCTCGTTATCAATGGCTCGCACGAAAGAGCAGCCTTTTTTTTATCACCGAGGTCGGTATTTCACCGGGTCGAATGGTAAGAAATGAACAGAACGAGACCAAAAGATTACTTGCATGGTATAGCAGAGTGTAACGTTCGGCGAGTTAGTGCGCAGCTTAACGAAATAATTGTGGCGCAAACTGAGAAAGAGGGAAAAACTAAAGCAGTCAAGATAGGGCGGCAGACTTTCAACTGGCTTATTTCCCGCACATCACCCAAATATACTTTAAGAAATGCGCACGCAGAGAGGGCGCAGCACAAGCACACTATCACAAAGCTCTATAACAGAAACTATCGCACAGCGCTATCAAAGAGTAAGCATACACTCTTGTGCAGCGATACCGAAGGAACACTGATGCAGCCATCCCCCTTCTTCTGCCTGTAATACGCTTCAAGCACTTCACGTGCTAACGTTTTCTTGTTCCTTCCTATCACACGCGTTTTTCCAAACAATGGTGCGCACTGGCACGAAGCACATTGTAGCGGCAGGTTTGAACACGGATCATTCTTAATCGATAATACGTGGCGATCGTTAACGCAGCGTCCGATTTGGCATATGTACAATTTGTCACAGCTCAACGGAATTTCATAGACAACACCCACCATGCAACGCAAAACTGGCCTGGTGCGCTCCTTGTCGCACGAAAGCTTGGCTTTTTGCGAAGAAATGCGGGCACGAAGCTTCGAGAGTTTGTTGGATGTCGATAAAACAACTGCAACACCAAGCCTGTTTGCAACTTCTTTTTTTAACTTGTGGGCAGTTTTGTGCATGTAGGGCAGAACCAGTGGTCTCTTTTTTCAGCACGGCCTCGGGCTGCCTGCTGCATCCTTTCCACTTCCGGAGCGAAGATTCGGACACACTGGTCAAGACCGCCGAAGGGAAGCCAGCTGCAACCAGCCTTGAAATCTGTACCTGGAAATTGTCGTCCACGGTGTGCTCGCGCGACTTCAGTAACGCACACCGGACGCGCAGTGTCGCAATAGCTCTTTTCGCAGTTTATTGCATGATACAACCACTCTTTCACACTGATTGCGTGACACAATTTTCCAACAAAGCTATAAATGCAATCGACATTCGTACGATACTTGGCGCGCTTATTCGAATATATTTGAATGTTTTCCAGTCAACTTGGACCACTAGATAGCCCGTGGTCCATTGGATAGAGCATTGGGTTCTGAGAAAACTGCACGCGTTCTAAACTAACTACTGCACCGATTTGTGTAACTGAATATGCGGCACTGTGTATGTGGCCACATTTTAATAAAGGCATTTCACGTCAACTCAATTGGTTCACTCTGCATATGTTGATTTTTAATGACAAAAAAAGAAGCCTTTCATATGTCGCCGGTGCTGGGCCGAATAGAACCCGGCCCACATATTCTCAGACAAGTCGTGATGACATGTATTCATACGTAATAGATTGAGCGCAAATTGACGGGCACAAGAAGACAAGACGACTATATAGACGAGCGCTCACTACCAACTGGTTTTATTCAGAAAAAGCATAAGTATATAAAGCGCAGTACACCACAAGCGCGCCTGCGCACACATCACGTGAGAAAAAATTATTAATAATGTTATCTTAAATTCCGCTGAATCAACTGAAACTCACTCCCCCGCAAGCATACTGACGTTTGGCTAACACAATCGGTGCCTTTCTTTTGGATGTGAAAAGCCTCCAGAAGCTCACGTGCCACGGTGTCTCTGCTGCGGCCCAGCACCTTCAGTTCAGTAAACAGAGGCTCACAGTCGCACTCCGCGCAGTCTCCGCGCACTCCGCGCATGAGCTGTCGCTCACAAATGATCGGCGCGCGCACCTTCCGGCGCACTGCGCGGAGTGCGACTGTGAGCCTCTGTTTACTGAACTGAAGGTGCTGGGCCGCAGCAGAGACACCGTGGCACGTGAGCTTCTGGAGGCTTTTCACATCCAAAAGAAAGGCACCGATTGTGTTAGCCAAACGTCAGTATGCTTGCGGGGGAGTGAGTTTCAGTTGATTCAGCGGAATTTAAGATAACTTTATTAATAATTTTTTCTCACGTGATGTGTGCGCAGGCGCGCTTGTGGTGTACTACGCTTTATATACTTATGTTTTTCCTGAATAAAACCATTGGTAGTGAGCGCTCGTCTAGTCGTCTTGTCTTCTTGTGTCCCGTCCATTTGCGCTCAATCTATTACATAATGAACCAACACGCCCAACAGAGCATTTTATTATGTATTCATACGCTCGGCAAATGAACGGAGGGCAATCAGCGCTTGGTGATCGCATTTTGCCGGACCCAAAAGCTGATACCCCTTCTACAAAAAGCCGGCATCAATTTCATATTCACGATGAGCCCGCTAAACCTGATGTTTTAAATATAATCATTTTGGTTAATTAGTTACTAATTAAAATGTATCACCCTTCACCACAAGGACTAAAAGAGCGCGTGACGTCTCTTTTTATAGTTTGGCCATGCTCTGGCAGAATCATCATTCCAATTAACTGCTGGAAATCCTATACCAGAAGCCTCATATTACTGAAAGTGTTCGTAGAAAGACCCAAATGTACATGGCGCGTTTCGGCAGTTGCGAAATTGTGTGGCGCAACAGTGCTTAACCGCTAATAGCATTAACGTCTACATTGATCACGTGGGTTAGCCAAAGCTTTTTACTTTTTTCGCATAATCATTCATTTTCGCCGTTGTGCTTCGCTGAACTGAGGTTAGTTGATGCCTTCTGGATTTTCAGCAATTCTAATAACTCTGGAATTTTCTTTTTGCTTATTAAAAACGATCTTTTTGAAAATTAAATACTCCAGGTGACTCGTGAGTTTCGTTCTCAAAAGCTGCTCGCCACGTGTCCAGTAAGTGCCTTGTGCTTCATAAATTATCGCAAGGTCGCTGGCGGCATGAAACTGCGATTACGACTGCTGTCTGCAATCTCATCTATTCTAAGTCCGTTCCTGTCGTCTTCTCGTAACCATCTGCAAATAACTAAGCTCACTTAATGCACTTTCAATGCTCCCCCATTGTCGAAACATCTGCGGAGCATTAACTGAATTAATAAGTACGTTGCACCGCTGCTCAATACAATAACGCCTCTGCAGGCTTCGTGACATCGGCAGACAAGACGACTCGAGAAACAAAACAGGCACAAAACAGTAACGTTTTGCAACCTGTTCCCCCATTTTCTTCACTGTTTATGTTCGATTGCAAGCTCCTGCAGTTTACTAGTTTCAATATGTTATCTTATTTCACCGTAACAACAACGATCGCCTATACCTTTGTATGTAACTGTTTCATTATCCTCGTTAGACACATTATTTATACAGAAAAAGCACTCCAGTGTCCCTCGCCTCCAATGTTTACCGCTGTGCCCTTAAATACTTGAAAGTGCGTCGTTGCACGTGTTTGGTATCGAGCGGCTTGATCTCAATAATATAGAAAAGGTTAGAAAGAGTGGGAGCGGTGCTTGCTACTTGTTGCAGTAAATAATTGCACCGGCACCTGTCGTCTGTTGTCGTAGTCCGGCGCACGAAGTCAGTTCAGGAGAAAAACACGGACACCGTCTTCGCCTTTATTAGCAATTAAACACTGCAGCGCCCCCTCCTTGAGTTTCTTCGGTGGTAACCTCGATACATAATGCAGGGTAAGGCCAGTAGCTGGCCCTGCTAAGCGTTGCTGCTCTGTGCGTTCCAAACTGCAGCGCTTCTGCGTTCCATTTTCCGCTAACAGCCCCGACCTTGTTGTTAAAAGGAGGTGCACTCAGCGTCAAAAGGACAGTGAACAGCGCTAGTGCCATGTGTAGTTTCTCTCTCTTCCTTCTAGTTTTTGACTTACCGTCACGTTATACGTATTGTATAAGTATTGCACAGTACTCACGGATTGAAACACAACATCGTTATACTGTTATGGGCAATATGGCTCGTGATAACAGCGTCATGTCGCTGCAAATCTGGCCATTAAAGATAATGTCGGCTCTGATATAGGTGTCCGAGTTAAAACCACGCCGATGTGACACGAGCTGCAGGCGATGGAAACGAAAGTACGTGTATTGATCAGCCATACATTTTCGTGTTCTAATCCGTGAGTACTGTACATGTTCGCTTTCTCTGTACACTCATCGCTTAGCTTGAACCGTTGGGGTGAAATTATTATTTATGCCACGAGCGTTGTTGAAAGACTGGCTCATCATTTCAACACGTGCGCGTGACGCATTTTTCACGTGGTTTTGGCAGTTTTATCCGGTGAAATGCAGTCGAAAACGAAAAAGTCAGTTTCGCCGCAAGGGCGAAGCAATGAATGCGATAGCAACAAATTGGAATGTAACGCGAAGAACAGCAAGCAGCTCGAAACGTGCAGCGCGCTTCTAAAGCACAAAGGACGCACGAAAAGAACACACACCGGACGAGCGCGAACTATATATAACAACGTTCACAGCTCGACACTGAAAGTGCGTTGCTCAAATACAAAGCAGGACGCACTAAACGAAAGCACAGGTGTACACAGGACGAGCGCGAACTAACAGCTGTCTCAGTTGTTACTTCCAAATCTTTGGGCAACGCGCTTCTTTCGCAAACGCGGCCGCAGCAGCGAGCGAAGTCACATTCGTGCGCTCTGTAACATGAACGCAAACTTTCCGGTGAAAGCACAACACGAACAAACTGCCCCCGTAAAGAGATAAGCGCACGCGCACGGGCGACTACGCCCTTTAGGGCAAAGTACAAGTGGTAGAGGAGCGCACGCATCGCAACGAGTGGGGGGACGACCTCTAACGGGCGCCCTTCGCGCCATCTCGCTGGTAATGCAGAGAACACGCCGAAATGCCCCCGAGATCTGCATACCGCCAGCGGTAAATGGTGTATATAAATAGCTCGCCGTTAGTACGCTGAGGGACGTATGCTCCATGGCTGAGCCGTCAAACGCCGCGCGCTGCGTAGCGAGGGGTCGCCCATTCGAATCCGCGCGTCAGAAAGTACTTCTCTGAATTGTTCGCTTTGTGGCTTATATATATGTGTGTGTGTGTGTGTGTGTGTGTCCACCTGGAAGATCTATGTGTATCTACGTATTTTTCTTTTTTTGGCCTTTTTACTTACTTTTTTTCTTTTTTATCTTTCTTTTTTTTTTACTTTTTCTACTTTTTCTCTCCCTCTCCGCTCGGAGGACGACGATATAAGAGCGCATCGAAGCCTGGTAAATTTCGTCTTGATTAAGATCGGTCTCCGATCGAACGTCGACAAATAAACACTTTTTTAGAAGCGTATACCTTTTTCCTATTCATTTCACGGCAATCGAAGACGGACTCTTCATAATCTACGTATATATATGTATATATATATATATATATATATATATATATATATATATATATATATATATATATATATATATATATATATATATATATATATATATATATATATATATATATATATATATATACACACGGTAGACACAGTGAGCGACACTTGCCCCCCCCCCCCCCCCCCCAACTCGCGAACGAGTTGGTACGCCACTGCACATAGAACTTAAAAAAACGTTGGGACTGGCAGATTCTCGTCAGTAACATGACCTTAGGTTAGCGGGTTGTCCCAGGTAGCGGTGTTCGTGGAAGATGGGCCTCACTGCTTTGATTAGGAAATAATACATGACACCGATAGCGATGATAACACAAGTTGCATTGAGAGCAGAGACTTTGTCTTGGCAAGTTGGTGCGACATTTGCAAGACAGAACAGCACGAAGGACGGAACGAGAGAGAGAGAAAGAGAATAAGAATAAAAGAAAGGCGGGGAGCAGGGGCGTAGCCAAGGGGTGTTGGGGCGGTTCAAACCCCCAGCCGCCCCCCCCCCCCCGAAAATTTTCAATTTTGCTTGTGTATATGTACACGCACACATACAAACGCACGCACGACCATACATAATGTATGGTTGGACCCCCCCCCCCCCCGAAAAAAATTTCTGGCTACGCTCCTGTCGGGGAGGTTAACCAGGGCTGAGCCCGGTAGGCTACCCTGCACTGGGGAAGGGGGAAGGAAAGTTAGAGAGGAGGAGAGAAGAGTCACTCTTTCAGCCGACGTAACAGTTCCGCGTTTGACATCACAAACGGCGAATCAGTCCGGTATCCTTGAGAAAACGCGACAGCGCTTTCGTTGCCTTTCGGAACTGTGATGGGCAGCCCCATGGTCCCAATATTTTCGCGACAGTGAAAGCGCTTCCGTCCATTTGATTTAGTGCAGTGCTGAGGTGCAGCCTCTCGTTTGCGTATGTCGGGCAGTCACACAGAAGGTGCTCAATAGTTTCATCAACGGCACAGTCGTTGCACTCGGCGTTGTCGGCCATCTGTATCCTAAATGAGTAGGAGTTGGTGAATGCTACACCCAGACGCAGACGGCACAACACGAAAGACACATTAACCACAAGACGTGGTTAATGTGTCTTTCATCCTGTCCTTCATGCTGTTCTATTTTGCATTGAGAGGGCGTCTCCAACATAAACACACATCTGTTTAACCTAACCTGACCTAACCTAACAGAAGCATTGACGTTGTAGCCAAAACATCAATAAGAATAGCCTATCAAGAAAATGACTAAACATATAATTCCGTACTGCGAATTAGGCGTGACAAGTACTATGGAAAATTATAAGCGACCTTCTATTTTACAAAGTACGTATATTATACCATGAATATTGGCACTATCCTGTCAGCTGCGTCAATTTAATGTATTTATACAGATCACACGACTGCGTCGGTTTATTGATACATCCCAACGTCGTCTTCCTCTTTTGCCCACGGTTCTCTTCTCTGGCGCTAGCGATGTGGATCGCTGCATTTCTCAGGTCATAATTGCTTTGATTTCATACTGCCGATCTGTCAAAAGGCATTGTGTCGTTGTTTTTTTTTTCTTCTTCTTCTTTAAGACACTATCGGAACCGATTCGCAATAACCCCATGAGTAGGCAGATGAGTTGACGCAGTGTAAAAGTTGCAGCTATTTATTTCTTCATTTCTTTTGGTATGCACATCGTTGATTACCAAGAAAAAAAAGCGAAATTGTTCACTGAAAAAGGTCAAATCTATCAACAGGGTAACTTCTAGGAAGTTGCCCAGAAGAAAATGAGTCATCATTTCTGAATGCTTTTCCGAGTCACTATGTTAGTTAGGCTTGGTTTCATAGCACAACAGTGACTAATTAAGGGTATGATGCGCCACAGACCTAATATATGTATCAGCTTTATGGTACGCACAGGACTTTATAATAAATCTGTACGTAACAAGATATTACAGTTACCTTATAGTATTGCATTTTGTATACTGTCTTGCCTAATTGCCTAATATTGCTTATCGACTCCACGCGCGTTGTACTTCACAGCTCTCGTGTGCTCTAATTAAATATAGGATATAACACTTATGGACAAGCCGTTCCGTAAATAGGCGTCATCCACAAACAAATACGCGATCTCTCTGCTTCACAATACGTCTTTCCTGCATACATGACACTCGACCTCACCCGCGTTGCTTCACGTAATTATACTTCGCAACGCCTTTTCGTTGTCTACAGAGCTTGCTCAAGAGCGCGGTCGTTTGTCTCCAACGTGTAATTGGCGCTGTAAAACGGGGAAAATTGCCTCACGTGCACTTTGCATACTGTCCCTGATCGAGCACTTAATTCTGAAGTCATTGCCCTGCGTAATTTATGTTCATGCGTATGCCTCCTGTATATGTTCAAGCAGCTACACAAGCATCTGCTGAATTCCCCTCGGCTAACTATGCGATTTACTGCAGAATAATTCACCTGCTCGCTTGCAACTACAAATGGTAGATCTTACGACATGGCCAGCGCATCGTTTCAGTAAAACACAATCGAGCGCGTGTAAAAGCTTTACGCAAGCTCTCGTAGAGCCGTAATTCGCCTTTAACAAAATGTATTACTTCATTAGGCAATTAGGGGACCAAAAATATTTCGTCCTCGGCGGTGTCACAGGAACGCGCAGGACAAAATAAATATAAGTAAATAAAGCGTCGGTGAAAATTCGAGCCTTAATTCCACGCAAGTGACGCCAGCTGTGGCGTAACACGATCTCGATCGTTCATTTAATTAACTCTCGCAAGTGGCATTGTGTAACGATGCCCTGCAAAGGGCTGGGCGGTACCTGTATCTCCGAAATTCGATTTTTCTCTACATTGTGTATTTAGGACTCCTGAGGTGACGCCGTTTTAATGTTAACTGAACTGACTTAACTATAAGATGACTGCAGTACCAAATCTATAGGTCCGATATAGTTTTCCTGTATACGATAAGATTCTATCAATACAATTGTCGAGGTTTTACGTCCCAAAACCGCGATATGATTATGAGGGACGCCGTATAGTGGAGGGCTCCGGAAATTTCGACCGCATGGGGTTCTTTAACGCGCACCTATATCTAGGTACACGGGCCTCTAGCATTTCGCCTCCATCGAAATGCGGCCGCCGCGACCGGGATTCGATCTCGCTACCTTTGGGTCTATTATAAGATTCTGTCTTGCGTTGACCTCAAGTCTCGCCGCCCCCCGAACTCCCCCCCCCCCTTTTTTTTAATCTGTTAAATGCGCCAACCAGAAGTACCGTCGCGTAGTGAACTCTTAAAAGACGACAAAAATTTCGGTGTATTCAACAATATGGCGGGATGTGTTTACCAGAACAAAAAAAAAAAGGGGGGGGGGGGGTGGCTGTCAAATCGATTGATGCATGGAGTTCAGCCCCTCAAAACAACACTGGGGTTCTGAGGTGCGCCCTAGCGGTGGGCTCCCAATTAATTTTGCTTATACCTGGATTCTTTAACGTGCAGCTAAAGTTAAAGGGACCCTGCAACACTTTTTTAACATGGTCAGAAAGCGCTTCCGATCGCTATTCGAGGCTCCTGAGAACATAATTATGAGCCAAGCATTATAGCGTAGCACGCGGCCTGGAATTTACAATCAATTTTCAAAGTCAGCTAGTAATCGCTCGCTCTTCTCTTCCATAATCTAAAACGACCGCGTCATAGACACAAAGTCCACTGCAATTGGCTGATTTGCGCATCGTGAGCTGTATAGTTACCGCGGACGCCTCGGCATGCCGCAACGTGCCCACGCTGTCTCTATAATGCAAGAATTACCACACCGTGAGTATTACACGCAGGAGCGCACTCGCGATCACATTGAAAGTAAGCCGCGCGTTCAAAAAAAAAAAAAAAAAAGTGCTCGAGTTCATGACGTGCACTGACGAACGACTGTAGCTTTATGCACCCTCGTCATCCCCCCTCTCCCCCCCCCTCCCCCTGCATAGCTTTCAGCGCGCTCGCTGGTACGTGAAGAGAGGGAAATCGCTCAAAGCGTGCGAGAAATCCCTGTTACTACGCTCGTACTTGATGGATTCGAAAAGTTTTTTGCGGCAGTCGATTCGTGAGACAATAAACTCCATTAATGAGGTCATTCGATAACTTCTTGAAAAAGTGTCGCAGGGCCTCTTTAAGTAAGAGTGTGTTGCTTCCATATCGTTCGCATCGTAATATGGCCGTCGTGGTCATGCATCGAACCACCGACCTCGTATGCGTATAGCAGAATCAAAGCGCAGTTGCCTTTAAGCGACGCGTGCAGGTCCGGCGAGTAGCTGCAAAGATTAACCACTACACAAGCCAAACGCTTGAAGGGTCTGGTTGAAGACGAGCTTGGGTGGTACAGCTGTAATTGCCTACTAAGTGGGCAGTCCGCTTCAGTGCGCGCTGATTGGACGGAGTTCGAGAGCTGGTAGACCGGCGCCAATATTAACTTCTGCTGCTATTGAGCCTTATCCAATCAACGCGCGCTGGAATTAGACAGTCCACTTGAAGGACTATTACGGAATCCCCCTCCTGCAAGACTTTCAACGTGACGTCACGAGATGTGGCGGCGATGCCGTTTATTTGTTGCGCGGCGAGGCTGGAGGAGCATCGAGGTACCCTATTTGTTGCTGGAGCCATATATAGTAATTCCATTTCTTGCTACAAGAGAGATAAGCCAGGAAAGGCAGGGAGGTTAACGTCCAGTCATTAACCTATGGACGTAATCACTCTTGCCGAAAAAAATTGTTCACGAGGCGTAATTTGAACCCGTGTATCCTCGATCCGAAGGCAAGCGTCCTAGCCACTCGGCTATCCAGACACGCTAGCAAAGCATGGCCCTGTATGGTATAGTGTAGCAAGGGGATTGGAAAGGGAAATGAGCGTGAGGAGATAGATGTGATGGTGAGGAGGGGATAGAGTAAAGCGTAGCACAAAAATAATGAGAAATAGAAAGAAACGGAGAAAGAAAAAGAAAGAGAGAGAGGAAAAAAAATTGCCCGCGTATCTGCGTGCTTTGCTGCAAATGTCGTCGAAAGACGATAGTCTTCTGCCGGCCGTACTACATGAATCCTGTACTCATCCGCGGCTACCCGTGATGCTGTTCCCAGGGCCACTGCCAGGTGGCGGCACCATATCGTCAGCAGAGGGCTTTTTCGTGCATAGCGTCGCATTTTTAGCGCAGCCTAAGAAGCACTAGGGTCTTTAGAATTACGTATCTATGTATTTTCTAGTAAAGGAACACACCACCTAACGTTGCGCCTCAGATATACGTAATATTTGCTTTTTGATCGACAATCTTCACAAGTATGAACGCAGCTACCAGTTAGATGGCTGGGCGTTCAGCAAGTGCTTAAACTTTGGCTGGGTGGCTGAATCGCGTGACAGACAGACAGACAGACAGACAGACAGACAGACAGACAGACAGACAGACAGACAGACAGACAGACAGACAGACAGACAGACAGACAGACAGACAGACAGACCAAAATTTCTGCGTTAAAATATCCAAAGAAAGACTATCGTCTTTAAAAAAGAAAGAGGAAGCAAGCATCGCGTCGTCTCGCGACCAGACACCACACTACCTGGCCTAGCCGCGCATGCGCAGTAGCGAAGCCACGCCCACCGACGGAGTAGAAAGCCGCGCATCTCGACAGACGTGTCGGTCGACGGGGAGTACGAGCAGCGACGGGCTCGTGCTTCGCTGTGCCAAGCTTTGCGCGACTTAGTGCAAACTACCCGCAACTCTTTTTATCAATCGTGTTGACGCCGGCGGTCACTTTTCGCGTTTGATAAGGCATCTAAGGCTTTCGCCTTAATAGAACGCATGCAAGGAAACAAGCCCGGCAGGGGGAGGGTGAAACTGAGACGAATGCACCTCTGGAGTGAAGGGGGCACGCTTAACGCGGTGGTTAGATGTGTGTGTGCTTTAGAGGTGCGGGAGGCAAGTGAGCCGCAAAATGAAAGAAGGAAGAGGGCATATATGTGAAGCGCGGCAGGCAGCACCACAGCGGTGACCATATGGTTAGGGAGTCCACCTCCGGTCAGGGAGGTTCTGGGTTTGATTTCCAGCTACACTGGTCACCCACTGGCTCTATAATGGGGAGAGGTGCCCTGACCTGGAGTTCAGTGGTATGGGTACTCATATCTGGGGGTTCGGTTCCCAGTACTGCCCGACGCCCACAACTTTTCTAGTGGGCAGAGAGGTACTCCGGCCCGGCGCTAAGCGTTGTGGGCACTCAGCTTCTCCTTTCCACTCTCTTCTTTCCCTCCCCCTTCTCCTCTATGATCACTGCATTGTGCCCCCTTTTAAGCGTCTTTACTAACCTCAAACCACTCTCTCAGTGTAAAATCAACCAGTCATCCACATTTGTACGCAGGTGACAAATGTCACCTGCCTGTTTCTGCTGTCCGTCTCTAACAAGGCCCTCGTTTAGGACATATTGCTGCATTGCAAGATTCTCTCCATGGCCAGTGATGTGATGAGCACATCGCAAAACATACAAGAACTGCTTTCCTTGCACAGATATGAATGTTGCGAATCCTGTACCTTTGTAAAACCCTCTGTTGGACTCACACCCAGCTCAACTGCAGCTCCAATGTGAGTGAACACAGTGCCACGCAATGTCCTGTGACCAATGGAGTGTAAATGGCCACGCAAGCAAGTAATAAACACAAACACCCTTGCAGGAACTGCGGCGATGGTCAACCCACTGCCATTCAATTCACCCCGTTCAGCAGAAAAATAGAGGAGGCGCTGCCCCGTTTCACATACAGGGTTTTTTAGACAATGCAGATTTTTTATAAAAATCCTATGACAGTAAGGTTCTTGTCGTTTTTCCACACGCACTCCACGTCGAGGCAGAAAAACTTTGCCGAAGTTCAAACGACACTGTTACAACTAATTAACAAAAACTTGTGCATTAACTTTTTAATTATTGACTTGAGGGCCAGTGTTTATATTAGAAAGTTGTAATGCGTACCAATTTATGGCATACCTGCTTTTTACAAATCACAAAAGTTGCTCATAGTTCGAGATATTCTTCATCGAGTGTCAAGGGTGAAATTGACAGGGGTGAGACGGCTGAAATTGATTTGGGAGCGGTTTTGGGAGCAGCAAAATTTCGATTTTGGAGCAGAAGAACCCCGATTTGGAGCAGTTAGTGCAATTTTTTATGTCATCTCAAGCTTGAAAAACAAATTTGGAGCAACTTAGGGGGGGGGGGGGACAAGTACATATTTAAATTGGCCTAGGATAGACATAACACTGAAGCAGCCTTTGGAGAAAGTATCGCCAGGTATGAACTATACTACCTCTTTAAATACTATGCGACCTATCTAGCCCGAGTAAGAAAAGCCTGAAATAATTGAAAAAAGGTTCTGCAAACTAGGTTCACTTCATAAAAATGTGAAAAAACAACAGCAAAAAGAATGTGATTGCAGAAGCATTGCAGTTACATAGCAGTAGGCCTTTTTAAGATCAGTGATACAGTTTAGCAGATTACTGCTTTGGCTTTTATTGCGATAGCAATTATATGGACATTCTGAACAGGTTTTTGCCGTCGGCATCGCAGTCATGTTCCGTATAAAGTCCAAATCGATAACATCCCCCGCGCATCATATGTTTTACCCTTCGGTAAAAGCGCTCGAGCGAGGGCGACGAACGTGGCTGAGGCAGAGATGAAAAGAGCCGACCGATATCGGTTGCACGGAGGGCGCATGCAATAACATAACATCGCATGCCAGGCCTGCCGTTGATCGCTACTCATGCTGAGAGGAAACGCGCCGCCCGCCTTGAAGGAGCACGACGGAACGCGAGGGAGGATGGAGGGGGGTCGCTCGGCGCGGTCGCGATCGCTGGCACGCGCGCTATCTCGGCTGGCATCACAGACGGCTCGTATACCCTTCTAAGTGCTGTGATCTCAACGCTTCTCTCCTTTGAGCAGCCGTATTCTCTTACACCGCATAAAGCTATCTCGCAGTGACCATCGCGTATACGGTACTGCGAGTATAGCGCCGTTGTAAGCGTACTGCACGCTTTTATTAGGGAATGACACAAACGCGCTTCGCGTCAGTCCGCTGTCGGCTTCGGCGTGAAAAACCGCCAGAGCATCGCGGAGACGCGCCGCATGCAGGAAGCTAGTCGTCGCCGCGTTGATGCAACAAGGGTGATGCCCCTCCCGCGCACGGCATGAGACGTAACGATACAAACTCTCCCACAGCAAACGCGCGCGTAGGTGACCATACCAACCATACGCAGCAGCGTCGATGCAAAAACCTTTGTGACCGGAGAACACGCTACGCACAACGGAGAGAGCCATTCCCGCTGCGCATGCCACTTGATAGCGCCGGAAGACACATCCTAGCGAGAAGCAGTAGCACGCTCGAGGCACGGCAGAATATTTTTGGGGCGCCACGCATATTTACAACCCAGAGGAGGTTATGGTGGTATCATGGGAGCCCTCATTGGAAAGGTGCATAGAAACACGATTGGGCGCGTCTACGCGTTTTGCGAACGTCTAATTTTCTTGGTATCCCAGGCACTGCTATAGGCGCAACGTAGAAAATCATGTTGTCAACTCAGCCTTTTTTCCCAATAAGGCTGACGTGCGCATCGAAATTCTGGCTTTCTAGGCTCCTTTGGAGAAGTTCGGCGCAATTTTTGCAATTTCATGCTTTTGGAGCAGCTTGGCGCAGGAAAACGGAATTGTATCAAAAATGCGCAATATGCGCAGCTGTCTCACCACTGAATTGACACTAATCGCGCAATGTGCGCACAAAGCGTGACCATTTCGCTACGTCAGACCGGAACTGCCTGTCACAAGGGAGCGATGAAATTTGAATGAAGGCGCGACGCGGCCGTATGTTTTCGTGAAAAGCTGCAAGTCATCTCACTTATGCTCATGCGTCCCCTTATTTTCGCGCATAGTGTTTGGTGCTTATCCATTTCTTTCAAGCTGTGCACAAGAAAACCGCGATATCAACCTTTTCTTTGTCTGGTAAGCATAAAACTCAGGGGCTGCCACTTCGGCGCTTCTTCTTGCAGACACGAGAAATAGTTATTCGCGCCTCTTTATAGTTTAAGAAAGAAACACATAAGCACCACCCATCGCACACAAACATTAAGATGCCTACTTGCGTATTTCAGCATGCTTGCCGATTTTTCTGACCACATTCTGCTTCTGCGCGCCTTCATTCGAATGTCGTCACTTCCCTGTCACGTGTCGTCCCGGTGTTCCGCCGCACTTTGTGCGCGCCGGGTGCGATCAGTTTCGATTTCGCCTTTGAAATTCGATGATGAATATCTCGAACTACGTGCAACTTTCGAGATTTGCAAAAAATGGGTGTGCCATAAATTGGCACGCACTACAACTTTCTAATATAGACACTTGCGCTGCAGTCAATAATTAAAAAGTTAATTAACGAGTTTTTGTTAATTAGTGGCAACAGTGTCATTTAAACTGCAGCAAAATTTTTCTGCCTCGACATAGAGTTCATGTGTGAAAATGGCAAGATGCTTACTATCATAGGATTTTTATAAAAAATCTGTATTGTCTAAAAAAAAAAACCCCTGTAGATGTCCTTCACAGCCACAATGACAACCTTACCGCTTCCCCTAGTTCCCTTAACAAGGAGGGTGTGCAAAAAATGGGCAAAAGTGAGAGAAAAAGGGGGATAGGCAAAGGTGACTTCTATTTTCCCCTTGGCATGCACACCTACGACCAGTATTTCGTAGCAATGCCATTTGTGATATTCGTACCTGTTTGTGCTTTTCATACTTCCCCAGTAGCCAGAGCAACAATCCACGCACATTATCAATGTGATTAGCTGGCCGTTAGCAGCAGATGATCAGACTAGCATGGAATTGAGCATAACTTGTCACTACAAAATACCAGCCCAGTGTTGTTGTATTGGTGAACATGGTGCTAAGGTGTTTTGCCTCCATCCGGGACCTTAAAGGAAGAAAAATATGCCATTGGCTTAGCCGTCAGGATCCCCCATTTCGCTGGATAAGGCTCAGCTATGCACATTGGAAAGCTGAACCCCCAGCAGTGCTACAACACAACATAACCTTTTTGATATTAAAAGAGGCTTTATACAAGCTTGAACTTCTCGTTTTTGTACTCGACACAAACAAGCAAGAAACGACAACAAGAGCACAGGTAGAACTGTAAAAATACTTTTGTATTTCTAAACATAAACTTAAGGTTATCGATGCGGTGACTATGACAGGATGGCATTGCAAAGCAAGAATGGAAAGCATCAGTACGAGTTCATGCTTTGCGTTAGGCTTAAGTAGATGTGCAGGGCGCTAAGACCAACACTGATGGCTGCCATCAGTTTGACGGCCAACACAAGCCAAGGACCAAATGCCAAGGTTTGCACCATGAGCCTGAAAAGGAGAAGAAAATGCAAATGTTACGCATGTTAGAAAAACTAACACATAGGCGACAAATGCTAACCCGTGCTGTTTTATGACAGTTTACCATGCAGATAAATAAAGAGAATGTTTCATTAGACTCTGCACAATGCCTCCTACAATGTTTTACTCAAACTTCTCTGTGCCTAAACTTTCACAATTACAAGCATGCAATGCTGCGAGGCCTTTATGCTGCTTGTGACCATCCTTATTCCCTTACAACTAGGGCTGCATGGAATTTCAAATGCAAAATGAATGTCTTCCCTACTACACACGATAATTTATTATTTGTCCAATATTCATTACTGTTCAATTACTAAAAGTGCTCAAAGCAACTACCATCTACAGTGACAAAGACTGTAAGCGAAAAGTGCAGACTTTTGAGTAGAATACAAATACGCTTGTTGCGTTGTTCGTAAGAGTGTGGACTCTTATTTCATTTTTGTGCACACCTCGATGACACATATCATTACCACTACCTGCACAAGACACTGCACACTAAAATTTCCATAACAGTGCAGCAGGTGACGGCAAGGTGCAGTACATTTGAATAGTAAAAAATGGCTGCAAATTCAAAGTTGAAGATCTCCCCAACATCTATCTTAAACAAAATTTCCTGCTCCTAAGGAACCTTCTGGAAAAAAAAAAGTTGCGTTGCATTGGCTCTCGCTTTCAAAGTTCAATGTACCTCCGAAACCTTGAAACTAAGGCAAGATAGGGAACGCCGGCCATCAATGCACAGAGCTGCTATGACCACTTCTGCGCAGAGCAAGCGTGACCAAACTGACTCATGCTCTCCTGCACCCCCGTCCCCATTCTTCCACTGAAACAGCTGCACGCATTCAACTCCCCCCTGACATGATGCCTTTCCATGTGGCACAGGTGACCACAACCTCCCCCAGCTGCGTTGAGTACACATAAAAAACGTGTACTCAACGCAGCCTCCCACATTTTCACACCTGCCAAATCGCTTTGCAATGCATAGGAGCTAATAGTTTACGGAGCCAGTGCCATGTTCGCATAAACGTTATGGCTGTTGTTGTAACACCATGGGCAATTTTTAACATATGCTGATACCACACTGTGTACATGCCTTTGCGTCTGCACAACAATCCATGAAAGTTGGTGTACTTACGCCACATACTAAACCCCCATAACGTGACGAACTACCCAAAAACCCCTACTTTTCAAGTTACCCTTCTCAGCATGTACCAAATAAATTACGGAAAGCATAAAACTTCAGGTACACCAAACATGCTGAATCAAAAAAATGCCCACATACTCAACGAGCAGTGAGCGGTAGCAGGTGATGGCAAGCAGCACTGTCACCACGGGAAGGTGAACCTTGCGCAGATCATGTCGGTTCCACAGCCAAACCAGTGTGGCTGTGCTGATGTGGTTAACCTACGAAAAAAAATTTAAACATTTTTAGAAAGCCCACAGAACTGCCTACATCTGCTTGCTGCAATATCATACTGCACATCACCGGGACTCCTTAAAGGGGTCATGAAGCACCCCTTGGGCTTGTTGAAAAGACACATCCTGCGGAAAGCTGACACGGCTATGAACTGCTCTGCCAAACCCTGTTTACGTGGCAAGAGACATAGCATGCTTATTGGCCCATAGCCGACGTAAATCGAGAGCGGCGTTCGGATCAGATGCGCTTCTTGCTGCGGGGTGCCGCCACTTGCCGGCGCCGCACTCCTCAGTACACAGTAGCCGCACTCGTGCACGCTAATCACAGCGGGAGAGCGATCGCGTTTCATGACGCGCGCTGACGTAACTTCGTTCCCCCGTGCCATCCCTCCCTGTCTAGCTTCCAGTGCGCTTGTCGGCACGAGAAAAGAGAGAAAGCGCTGGGAGTGTGCGCCAAACCCCCGTAACTCTGCTCATTCTTGACGGATTCGAGAAATTTTTGCGGCAATCGATTCGGGAGACAGTAAACTCCGATACTGAGGTTATTAGATCATTACTTGGAAAAGTGGTTCATGACCCCTTTAATTTTCATGAGAGGAACAGTCACAGGTTTCGCCCTCTTAGAAAACTCGAGCTGCCGGAAAAATTTTCAGGCCAGTTAGGAGGCCCAAAAAGTTATCACTGTGAAAAAAGCTTAGTCATCATCAGCCTATTCTGATGTCAACTGCCGGAAAAAAGGCCTCTCCCAATAAACCCCAACCCACTCTGTCTTGTGCGAGCAGATTCCATTTTTAGGCTATAAACTTCTTAAGCTCATTACCATACCTAACTCCTCTAACTCCACCCTTAACTAGCAGCAACAACACTTGTACTATTCAACACACACAGCCACACAACTGGAAGAGAATTCCACAATGCAGCACTGCTGGTAAATATTTTCAGAGTTCTTTGTGATGACCACAATGCAAACCGCTTGCTAAAATGGCATTAATTAGGCTAGAAACAGATAAGTTTTCTCAATAAGTGGAAGGCATCCACAATATATGAGAGCACCCTCAACAGGAACGCATCCCTTTGGCTATCGAGAAGTTCGTGTAAAAGAAATGTTCAGTGTAAATATTAAGCACAGTGCACTTTGATTAATTTGGTCTATTTCACATTAGTAGCACACTATGCTTGTTGATCATCCTCCTCTTTAGCTGAAGACCATTACCAGTGCTGCATTCTCTACGTTTACACGATAACAACCTTCTGTTACTGTGTGCATTAAATGCAAACAAGACAGAAGTAGGGATGGGTGAATAGTACATTTGAGGTTTAACGCAAATAGCGATTTGGTTGAATAATTTCGAATCGTATAGTTCGAATAGTACATATCACATATGAACTAAGTACGTATCACATATGTAAGAAAAGTTAGCATTTTTGTCATTACTAAACTAACTTGCACCATAGGCATGTGTGAATGTCACTTTTTTTGCTTCAAAGTGAAGTGGAAGCAACTTTGAATAGCAGCAAGGTTTGAATAGCAGTAGGGTGCAAGTTAACAGTGGTACAATGAATTACGTTTTAAAATTTACTATACTTAGCGCACATAAGCTCGTGTAACACAGTTTTGAACTCAAAAAATAAACAATTGAGGTGAAGGTACATAATATGTACACTTAACCGTGAAGTGTGGCTTTGCGGCAGTGCCGATTTCCTCTGGGTGGGTGGTTTCCGGGGCGTAGCACCACTACGCTGCAGTGACACCACTTTTAAAGGGGGGTTACATGCGGCCAAATATACATATATTCGCTCATTTCGAATACTTCGAAATTTGGAATCATTTAAATTCATGTCGAAGCGAATTCGAATGCAGTAATATTCGTTCGAATGTTCGAAGCGCTCGAATATTCACCCATCATTAAAGTTTAGGGGAAGATGGAGGCTTGCAGTGCTGAGTACTCATTAAACAGCAAATTCTCGCTCGAGCCAACACTTCGACAAGAGGATGAAGACAAGTCCGCTTGACAAAATGTCGGCTCCCACAACATTCCGTGTTCAATGATTTTTTTATAAGTGTGTATTTAAGTGATTCCTGTTGGGAGCTGTGCTTGACACACTCCCGTAGATCAACATAGGTCTAAATTTTTTTTGATCTTGTTGCTGTTCTTTTGTTTGTTTGGGCTTGCTATTATATTTTAGCACATGTTTTATGTGAAGAAGATGCCAACATCTCCTAAATATCACGTATTAAGCTCTTCACTACCAAACAATGATGTAGGCAAGAAAAAGAGATGCAGTTTACAAAATACTACCTCACATGGTTCCACAAGTGCAAAGAAAAGGCATTCCAACAAAAATTTCGCTTTTCAAAGGGTGAAAAATTGGTGTCCACAAACGGGGACTTTAGTTGTAAATATGGCAAAAAACATTGCCAAAAAAATGAGGATTCTGGCTCTAAGTGCTTCAAATATTTTCTAAATGGTTTCCAAAGACTAGGCTTGTGCGAATAGTATAGACGAATTCCACCGCACATATGTCACGGAAATGCGGTGGCGCTGTCGCTGGGCGTTTAATTTCGCGCGGTAGGCAAAAGCCGCCGTGCCTACCGCAGTTGCTGCTGTGTTTTCACTGGTGCGTGCGCTGTTTGTCGTCGTGGTCGTGCAAAGAAGAAAAAACAATGTATCGATGAGTAGAGCCACAGTTATTTGCGCAGGAGGGCAGGAGAAGGATGGAATAAGGTTTTTTTTTTTTCATTAGCTGTTTACGAAGGCCGTCGCAAGAAATTAGCGGCAGCTGTAAGACGCAAGAAATTGTCTACGATGCCGGCTTATCGGCTATGTTTTGGGGCGGCTTACCCAGCAGAAAGGATTAGCCTGGTCAAGCGGTTGTCATTGTAATGTGCAGCACCGCATTTCTTGGCATAAGCCTTGTGTGGAGGCATAGCGAGCACGTTTACGTTGTGGATAGCATTGTCATATATGCGGAGAATGCTTCACGGTTGTCATTGTTTTATAGGTTTTATAACATTTTTCCATTGTTGATATAAGTTTTAGACGTGCCAAAGGGTTTCATTGTACTCGCGTGAACTAATGTGTGGCTCGGTCATGGCGCATGTGTTTCTTTCTGCTTGAGCACGGTTCATTAACACAGCCGCGACTTCGACCATGCTTTTCCAAATCTTATGCGGCTGCGATGATACACCTGACAAAAGTGTATCGTGCAGGGCTGTTCTGGCTGCGGTGCGCTTCACGGCACGTCCATGTCTGTCAGAATTCACAGAAAAACAACACTCGGAAAACTTGCCGAGTCTGTTTACGGGCTGTACGCATTTCACGGTCTCGAGCGTAAGGAGGGAGCCGCGGACCGCGGTTGACAGACCTGACAGGTATGTAGCCGCCTTGTCCACAGCATGTAGTTGAAGCATTATCGCAAGCGTGTCATGGATGAAAGTGTCGCCGAGATCATTCTTGCATTAGTTAACAAATTAAAACGTACGCGTGTGACCTAGACTGTCGCAACAGCGATGATATTTCGCAAATGAGTCACATTAATTGCCGCCGTCAAGATACCTCATGTTTTGATGAGGTTCTCAGAGCTGGAGCAACACGTCAACACGATGTTCATATCAGAGTCCCTCTTACAGCCACAGCAACTTCCTCTGTTGCGGCCACCGCTTGTAAACATGCGGGAGGCGCTCCGACGCGCGGTGTTCGGAGGCAGCTTTTGCAGCTGCTGCGCCAGTTCTCACGTGATGGATAGAGGGTGGTAGCGCGCTTCAAGCTGGGCTGGCTGGGCGGAGCCTACGCGCCGTGATGTCGCTACAAAGGCCCTAAATATATCGCTGTTTAAAAACATGGAGTAGGTCTATACATTAGTTTCGAAGCAAATTCGAAGTGAATTTGAAGCGAATAGTGATTTGGTCAAATAATTTCAAATCAAACTTGAATAGTATACTATATCCCATATTATAAAGAAAAATTAGCATCTTTGTCATGACCCAACTAACCTGCACAATATTTTTTAAAATTGAAGCAAGGCATGCACAAATGTCATTGTTTTTGGTTCAAGTGGAAGTGGAAGCAACTTTGAATAGTAGCAGGATTTGACTTTCGGTAGAATGCAAGTGATATCCTGTAAAATATGTTACGTTTTAAAATTTACTATAGTACTTAGAGCATATAAGCCAGTATAACAAGCATTTAAAAAAATTATGAAGCGATGTGAGGATAATTTGTTCATTTAATCTTGAAGTGGGGCTTCATGGCAGTGCAGATTTCCCCTGGGTAGGTGTATTCACAGTATAGCACCCCTCCACTGCGGTGAAACCACCTTCACAGGGGGTTACATGCGGTTTATATTTTATTCGTTCATTTCGAATACCTTGAAATTTCCTAGAATTTAAATTCGTTTCAAAGCGAATTCAAATACTGTAATATTCGTTCAAATGTTCACACAAGCCAAGCAAAGACAATTTAGCATGACATTTACTCACATCACTTGTAAGCAAAAAAGAAAAATTAATTGCGATATGTTTCACCAGTTGGACCTAAGCAAGGTCTGAGTACGAGCTAGTTGGTATTCCATTTCAAATTGTGATTACAGTGCAAGGGAAGACACGGGACAAAGAGACCAACGAAGACGAGGCCTAAGCAGCCACATGCTGCGTGATTCGCCCACCACCGCTTTGTTTTGTTTGCACACCAGCCACTAATGTAGACTTCTGCTGCTCACTCTTGGGGTATGGGTAAAGGACACTGGGTGACAAAGGTGCGAGTTTTCAATGAGCAGTTTGTTGTTGTGCAAGCTTCTTAAGAAGTAATGCCCACAAACGCGGATGCGAAGAGGTTAAAGGGAAACACCACTGATCTAATTCAATTTTATGTTATTGCATCCTACAGCTGAACAGCCTGCACCCTAGACCCACTCACCAGTGAAATGTTAGAGTCAAAGCTGAGCTGCACATAGCGCCAGTCAAACTCCATGCCACGGGCGCCGACCCAGAGAGGCACGAAGCGAGTCATGAGCAGCTCAGCACTGGCCCATCCCAGACCAGCGACCAAGAACTTGGTCTCGCCCTTGCCGGCCACCTTGGTCATCACTATGTGCAGGCCCACAAGGTCGGCAAGATCAACAGTGGCCTTGAGGAACTCCTACAATGCGAAAAAGGGAGCACACAGGTGCGTTTATGTATAGTCGGCATAGTGGCAGAAATGCATGCAACCTTATAGGGACACAAAAGAGAAACACTAAGTTTTGAGTAGTAGAGCATTCACTTTCAAAACTCTACATGCGCCGTTTTTAAAGTGAAACTCTCTTTGCGGTGTCTGAACAGCTTAGACGCCGTGCTTGGCAACACTGGCGGTCGGTACAGTGCAACATAATTCTTTGTTCCCGATAAACAACTGACTAGTCCCAGGCAAACGGTAAAGATTAAATTCTGAGGTGTTACATGCCAATACCACAATCTGATCATGGGGTATGTTACAGTGGACCACTCCAAATTATTTTTGAACACATGGGTCTCCTTAACTTGCATCAGAATCTAGCACACAGGTGTTTTTGCATCTCCCCTCCTAGAAATGTGGCCGCCATGGCTGGGAATTGAACCCCCCCCCCCCTCGAGCTTAGCAGCCCAACACTATAACTACTGAGCTACCACTGTGGGTTGCTAAAAAAACACTTCTAAATCCTAAGGCAGCATGGGTGGCCGCTGCAAAATTATCAGTAAGTCCTTTACCCCACCTGGTACCTGACCTACATGCGTAATTTTTGTCTTACCGAACGTATATGCACCAATGAGATTAGCCTATTCACAAATCCATACCTGCCTATCGTTCCTCTAGTCACCTAATCCATATAGACTAACTCACTGTTCCTCTCTTGTGTCCCTTTAGCAACAAATTACAACCCACAACACAACATGCTGAAGACAGGCAAACACACATACATGCTACACCAATAACACTGCTCCATACAACTTCTACTGAACATCTAGATCAACATCGCATATCACAATCCACCAGCACATGCCATTCACTCCTTGAAGAGGCAAGCTTGCTGAAATGTCAGCAAAGAGTGTAATGCAAACAGTACGAAACACATCAAGGCATTTCACATTCACTACAACGTGCGTCACTGCTTCGGCTAATGTTTGAACAGTAAGCTATGCAATGAGAATCTGTTTATATCATCCATTTCTTTGGTCAACAAGGCATATTAAATTTATCTCGAACAGGCAATGGAACAAACTGATCCCACCACTTTCATAGTCTATACACACTCGGCCTGCCAGCTGAACAATAAATATAATCAAGTCACAGATGCAATTTTGCTAATTAGTATGGGTATTCCCCCAGGTGTGGACGTCTCTGATAACAACATTGGTCACATAATAAATTGCTGTGCCTGAAAAGAGACGAAAATTTCATAGGTACCTAAAGCTAGGTATGATAATTGCACATAGCTTCAAACAGCTTGATACATCGGCGTAACTGCAATACTCCAACAGCAGAATGATCATAGTCACTTGAATATTCAAAAAGAACAAATATCCAACAAGCTTGAATAGCGAATTCTTGTACATTCATATTTCTCCACTGATTAAATAACCATGCACTGTGATTTGTCACGCAAGTTTTTCTGCCACTGAAAGAAGTCTAAAATAGCTGGTAGAATTTCACTACTCTAAACACATATCTTTTAAAAAGAAATAAGTATGGCATAAATATAGTAAAAGTATGGCTTTTCAATAGGCTGGCCATGCCATGACAGCTACATCAAACTTTGAATTAGTCAAGCACAAAAAGTGTTCTCATATATTATTCCCATTTGAATTTTATCTATGCCAGCAATTCCTTAGCACACTACAACTTTAATATTCACAGTAGCTGCATCTCCAAATGAGATAAAGTAAACCATAAAAAAAGTTTTTATAAGCTATCCTAGATACATTACTGATCCAAATACTTAGCATAACCTAACTATATTAAGTGTCAAAGGACAAAAAAAACAAAACATGAGTGATGAAACGATAATTACTGTTAAGACTTTCAAGGGGCTCCGACCAAAAAATGGGTTTATTTCCCGACGTTTCGGAATCAACTCGATTGCTTCTTCAGGGGGAGTGACAGCGGAGGTGCCGAGGTGCAACTTTTAACTTCTCTCACGAACCAGAAGTTGCACCTCGACACCTCTGCTGTCACTCCCCCTGAAGAAGGAATCAAGTTGATTCCGAAACGTCGGGAAATAAACCCATTTTTTGGTTGGAGCCCTTCGAAAGTCTTAATTAATTAACTCAACGAGACAGGCAAATCTGTCAAAATGTTCAGCTTTAAGATAATTATTGTCCATGCATTTTGTGTGTGTGTGTGTGTGTGTGTATCAAGCAAAGAATTAAACGCCAATGCAATGGTTCGCTGAAGCATACCCTGTGAAATTGATGCAAACCCCACACATAAGTATACACTTCAACCTCATTATAACAAAGTCGCATTTGACAGGAAAATAACTTCGCTATATCCGAAAATTCGTTATAAGCGTATATTCGAACCACTGTATCTATTACCAAGGCTGTTCTTCATTTACTTCGTTATAACCGATAATTCGTTGTATCCATGTTCGTTATATCGAGGTTTCAGTGTGGATTGTGCAGTGGTGCTGATTTCTCTTATTTTCCTCACTGCTGTTGTTAAGTACCACCCACTAGCTGGCAATTCCTGGTGCAAAATGGCTGTATGTATGCCAGTGAGACCTACCTAATACCAAGTTATTTAAGCATCTCCAGAATAACATCTAACTATCAAATGCATGGGCAGCCTTGTTTTCTCTCACCCACCACATTGGTAAGCATTAACTGTCACTGCACTGAACTAGCAGCTTGCATGACATGACTAAAAAATAAAAGTTTTAGTTTCATTACCCGTGCTTCAAACAGGCATTCAGGATTTTTCTCGGTTATGACCGAAGTCTTTGTTTGTTTGTCAGTCCATGGGATTCTCAAAAATCTACACGAGCGCCATAGCTCAAGAGAACTTAGCACCTTTTTTCTCTTCTTCATATTTCCGCAATCTTTACAACTCGCGCCCATACATTACCACAAGGAAGGCCAGTACGTTTACCAAACAAATTTCAGTTTCGAGGCCGACACCATCTCTCATAATTTTTCAAAGTTCACTCATTGCTCTCTTTTATAACACTATTCTTCGCTCTATTTCTCTTGCAGAGCTATTGTTTGCGGCTACTCTGGATCTGAGGAAACTGTAGTGTCTTACAACATCTAATTACATCCTTAATTGTCTGAATGTCTTGTTCTTCATCTGTTGTCATGACCTTAGTCTTTTTTATGTTTAGAAAAAAGACCAGTCTTCACAATAAAAGGATTCTAGAATGTTCCGTGTGGAAGCGCAGCAGACCAAGCAACTCTACTGGCACGCTGAACTGTCTGCGTTTATTTGTGCAATCTGATGTAAAACTCAATGTGCAAGAGCTTTTTTGATGACTTTCACACTTTTTGGTGTGAAACTGTGAATGCTATGTGAATACGATTTGAACATTAGTGTGAATATTACACAAGAAGCAAACTGAGCAAGACTGTGGGCTGATGTGGTCACACGTTTCTCTGCACGGAACTTTCCTTGCCATCATTTGCAACCAAGACAACATAGGAAATAAAATAAACTAAGGTCATCATGCAGCATATAAACATCACTCAGGAAAAACAAGAGAAGATACAGGCTGTTCTTCTCTTTCTTAGCAAAAAATAAGAAGCAAAAATCAATGCATGTAACTCCAAATTAGCTATAAAGCAATGCACACAGTGACACTACTGCCACTTCCAGAAATCATGCTTTGCACGACCATTCAACCAAATTTGCTCACCACATCCATTCGGAAGGGCACCTGGCAGAGAAAAATTCAGTGCAATGTTTCCAAACACAATGTATAATCACAACCTGTTTATGTGCTTCAAATGACCTGAACGTCACAAAATATTAACGAATGTGATTGTAAAAATACAAAGCAAAGACTACGATAAGCTTTTAAATCAAATGATTTGCATCATCCTTCATTACATTACGTATGAAGTGGCGTGCAGTGCTATCTACTGCTGTGCTCTAAAATCTTACACTTTTTCTTTCTTTATTAAAAACAAAGAACTTTACAAGTCCCTCTACAGAGTTTGAAATAAAAACAAATGAGCATATTCTAACTGTAGCATTAACTAATGCACAAGCTATACTGATCCCAATAGTTCGTGGCATCATCACCAAGGGTAGTCCTTATTCATCAGAGCAAGTATTCATTTGCTCTGCTTACTAGGAGCTATCCCTACTTATCAACTCACTACCACCTCTGCAGCTTAGCAACTGAGATGACGACGACAGAAACACAGCAACGTGACACGTGTTAAAAGCCAGACAATGGCAGATAGAAGTCAATAAGTCCCCGTGGTCAGGAATGTCACAATCTCGATGTTGACATGCATCTGCACCAATGTCACATCATGCTTTGTTTGCAAATGGTCCCTGTAGTCAACGCATTATGGTTTACGGTCAATCACTTGCTGCTTGACCTTCCAGACCTAAGACTGAGGTTGCAAAGCTCATAACCTTATCAGTACAAGAGTGCCATGTAAGGCTAGCCGGTAGAGCAACATTACAAAAGGCTACAGGTCTAATGGAAGACAGGTTAAAAGCACTGACATTCAACTGGGAGTTTATTCGCAAGAAGGATTTACACAGTTGGACCTCAATATATAAATCTTGAAGGGGAGCACAAAACAGTTAAATACATAGCTAAATCAAAACACATGGTATGCCTACCTGAAGCTTATTTAAAAATATTGTGAGCCTCGGAAAGTCTTTTTGATATTGTGGAATTAAATTTACAAAGAACATGTGTGGTTTCTCTTTATGTGCAGCGTTCCTTCCACTGGCAGTTTTCTTTTTGTTTTATCAGGAATCAACTGGCCCTGCAGTCTACGTTAGTCAAAAAGATGCAGGAGTGCCCCTTTAGGAACAAGAACTCTTTCGCATTGACTTTTTAAAGAAAATGTTTACTTTCTCTCTTCAGAATTGTAGGTATCTGGATTTCAGATGGTAATATGCAAACATAAATTTACATGTTTTTAATGTTCAGTTATCCATTAACGGCTTGTTCCCTGCTTCTTTTTTTTTATTATCTGAGTCATACTTTCCAAGAATAAACATGAACAAGCTCAGAACATTGTGTTTCATTTGTTAATCTGCTATCCAGTATATTTCTTTCTAGCTTGTTACATCAAGAATACCAGTCAAAATTAAGTTCATTTTGCAACATGAGACCATGATGTGCATTAGCTGTATTTCGGTAAACATCACTGTTTTTATACAACAGCTTGTATTTTGACCTGGTCTTCATTGACTGTGAAGGAGGCAACATAATTTATAAAACCTTCCACTTCTGCTCAGAACCAGTTTTCAACACACAATCATAATTTTAAAGCAATTCTGTAGCAGCAATTTTCCAGTAATGTGCAGACCTTCGCTGTTTGAATGAAATCTATCAGCAGGCAAAGATCAATGTATTGCTGAAGCATCAAAGAGCCAGCCTAATATAAACTAGTATGTACTGAACTTGAACATATTTTGTATACAGCAATACTCCAAATAAAAGTTAACAGCCATAATGTCCATAATGTCACAACACTTTGCCATAGATTCTTTATGCATTACTTCAGCTTAACATGGACTTTGTCACATGGCTCTGCAAGGACTAAGGTACAGCAGCAATTGAATGTGCTAAAAAGAAAGAAAACAAAGAAAAGAGAAACATGCTTTAGCAGCTGATATAAGCACTTTTCCTGTAAGCAGCAACGGATACACAGAACACGCAGCCTGTCAAGAAGTTTGGTGGTATCACCTGTGCACTGGGCTATCCATAAATCTCTTCTGCTTCACAGACATCAGAAAGAGAATAGCTACAACTTGCACTGTACTTTAACTTACCCCAAGAACATCGAAACCGCCAACCGAGGAAACATCACCAGGGGGAAAAAATGTTGCCAGGATCAGCATTTTGCAAAGCTGCATAACGATATACATTGCTGCAGCCTGCACACACTTCCAGAATGCTCCATATTCAGACCTGCAACAAAGGAGGCAACAAACAAGTTTAGTATAAACATTTCCTTACAGAGGATCAGCAGACTGTGTGTCGTGCTAACCTAACGTAACCTGAATACTACATATCTACCTGCTATACAGGAAGCTACCACAAACCAAATGAGCAGACATTGTGCACGCATACATAAACAGTTAAAAATGTTTAAATGAACCACGAGATAGTGGTAGCCATAGGTTGGCAAACTCACTCATGAGTCGACTCACTCAGACTCAGATTGAGCCGTGAGTCTGAGCAAGTCCGGGTGAGTACTATTTTGGTGAGCTTGAATCCGAGTGAATCTGGCTGAGGAAAATTTTGGCGAGTCTGAGTGAGCACTGAACACAAAATATATTTCTTGAGTGAGTCTGAGTGAGATCCACACTTTTTTGCCGACCTAGGGTTCTATTTACACAACTTCAGCATTACTGTCAGCCTTATGTAGGCTCACGTTTATACTCCCGTCGACTCACACATACTTGAAAGCACTAGCATTCATACGCCAGCTCAATATTTATTAATAAGGGCATGAGTTACGGAGAGGGTTGGGGGAGCCGATTGACCTCCCCCCTATAAACTCTTTCACAGGAGGTTCTTGATAAAAATATCTCGTGTGAGGCACCTCTTTCAATAAAAATGTCCCTACTGGATTGCCACCACTGATAACCCATATTTGAAGGTACGAGATCAAAAGGCGCTAAGTAGAAAACCAATTATGCGAGATATTGGTGTTAAAGAGCATTGACACCATGGTCAAAAAAGCCAATTATATGCTAACAGACTCATGAGTTGACTCACTCAGATTCACTCAGACAGAGCCGTGAGTCTGAGTGAGTATTATTTTGGTGAGTTTGAGTCCGAGTGAGCCCGGCTGAGAAAAATTTCAGTGAGTCCGAGTGAGTCTGGTTGAGGAAAATTTTGGTGAGTCTGAGTGAGCTCTAAGGACAAAATATATTTCATGAGTGAGTCTGAATGAGCTCAACATTTTCTGCCGACCTATGGTGGTAGCAGATTCCATCCTCAGCTTTTGCAGTGGTATTTCTTTACGGCTAGTTCCCGATTAGCTTGTTACTATGGTGACGTTGTTCGTCGTCGGAATTCAAGCTTATGATGACACTGATAACAATAATATCTGGGGTTTAATGTCCCAAAACCACCTTATGATTATGACGGACGCCGTAGTGGAGGGCTCCGGAAATTTCGACCATCTGGTGTTCTTTAACGTGCACTGACATCGCACAGTACACGGGCCTCTAGCATTTCCCCTCCATCAAAATGCGACCGCCACGGCCGCGATCGAACCCACGACCTTCGGGTATGATGACACTGAGGATTTTCCCGTATGGCCCTTTATTGTTTCTTTTTACGAAGTGACTTTACCCAACATATGTCCGAGCAGTCAGTACACCCTTCTAATTTAGCGTATGCAGTCACACTGTTTCCAAGATCGATGCGTCCGTTCAGTTATGATGATCGCTTTTGGGTACCACTGCGTTAAACGTAATATTGTTTTACACAAAAAGCAACGTTTTGTGGCACTGGGAAAAAAAAAAAAAAAAAACAGGACACCAGCTCCTGCTGTGGTAGGTCTTCCTACTTACGCACCGCAAACAACTTTGTTTCTGCCAACGTTTATGGAACCAGGGTTTCAACCACGGAACAGCTGAAACCGGCATGCCGAAAAGCGACGTGCGCACGGCGATTATGCTTGAACGCTAGAGCATCTCCGATCGCTGCTGGCGTGAAACAAAAAAGCTGCAGCGGCAGATCGAGAAAATTCGGTCCCCAGCGAATGTTTTCAATACTCACAATCCGGAGTACTTGTAAGTGAGGAGGTACGGCACGTACGCCAGGGCGACGCAGTTTCCGAAGTGAAATAACGTCATAACAAGACCCTAATTTAAACGCTTCCCAATTCTAACTGCGTTACGTCTTTCTTTGTGTCGCCTACTAAACCCCGCAAGATCTCCTTCGCAATTCTTCGCCGCACTGTCCCCGGAAATCTGAGAAACCAATTAAAATCGGCTTCTTTTCCTCATCAGGGTGGGAGGCGCCATGTTGTCATCCCGCACAACGGCAAAGTCAGTTCCGCGTAAAATTGTGCTGATAAAAAAATATATAAAGGATATTGATTAAAACAAAAGGTAGTGGAATGATTAACATAAAAGGTTCATTATTAATAATACATTTTAATTGCAAGGTTATTTCAAGAAAAAAGAATTTTAATATCAATGCGTCATAATCGAAACTTGCGACTGATGGGTTGACCTCGACGGAGAACACCCCAGACACTGCGCAGTTCTATTGTTTTGATATTTCTTAAAGCGAGACATGATAAAAAAAATACATTGAAAGTGACAACTAACACGTATGCGCAGCGCAATTGTTTAAGCCAAACCGATTAAACGAAATTCGCGATATTACAAAAGAAGCTGTTGGGTGACGTACTACTCATAATTCTTAAACAACATCTGAACACGCATGAACCGGCACTCCTGGCTACAGCTGTGGTCCTACATCGTGCTAAAGATGAAAATTAAATGTGCGGACGAAACCTTCGATCGTGCCACATGCAATTTAGTGATCTTATTCCTTCGATTTTTTCGCTGCCCAGGCCTGTTTTCACCATACAAAAGACATTTTGAGAAAGAATGATTTGGGATGTTGTTCGTGGCTTATTTGACAGCACGGAAAGCATATACCCTTTGTAGTGCAGTAACCTTGGCAATGCAAATAAAGACGCAGGTAGTGCATGGGAGATAGACTTGTCTGTTGTCCGTCAAAGTTTCTTCCAGAGATGTGCACGGGTAGTCAAAAGTTCCCAGGCCACTATGCGGCAGTGTGGCCTGGGAACTTTTGACTACCCCTGTACATTCAGCCAGTTTTGTACAAAAGCAATTAGCAGCTACAACAAGTATGCCCAATAATCTCGAGTCATTCTTGTTGACCGAGTAAGTTATCTGAAAGGACATTAGTCGTTGGTCATTCATACTGGCTGACTGACACGACCTACCATCTTTTCTATCCCCTTCAGGCGCGAATTATGATGCACTGTCTGCAAATGTCTCAAATTCGCACAACGTAATGCTAAGGCACTCAATATTACATTCCAAGAAAGAAAATAAAGTAATATGCTGTTTTGTGTGAGTTTTGCTAATTAATCTTAATTAGAGGATAATTGAATATTTAATTACTCTGCAGTCAGTCATGTTCTATTTTTATATAAGAATAAGGAAATTGTTGGCTTAAAATGCATGCGCAATTTGTTTTTGGTTGTGTTCATTTGGTGCGGAGAAAAATAATACTTATGACGTTCGTCCTGGAATGCGGCACGTCGAACAACCCGTCGACCATCGTAGTGCCTTCACCAAAGTGATCGGTTATGGTCATACTTAGCACACTGAGGTTAAGTCAAGACATGTTGACTATGCAGAAGGTTCAATTGATGCTATGCGCAATGTATCTTGCCCTTTCTTTCCGACTAGTCCAAAAAACTGGCAAAAAGTTGCGTCCACATATGTGGACGTTGCGCCTGAAGGGGCTATACTGGCATAGAGAAAATGCATGTTTCTAGTATTTATATGCAAGCTGTACAAAACTCCAGGCAATTTTCAAATGTGTTTATGCATGCGTATAAGAGACATACCAACCAAAGAGCAAAAATTTGACCAACTTACATCAGTAATCCATGGAAAATTACCCAAATGCGCTAAAGGCAACTCCTACAAAGTTCTTTTTTTGAGGCTGGCATTGTTCCCGAACAATAATTATCATCAGCTTTCTTTGCCTTTTCTTCAACGCTCGATTCCAGATGTCAATTCCTGATAACAGTGCGCTCATTGCAAGCGCAAAGGCTCACCGTGGTAGCTTATCAGCTAAGGTGTTTCGCTGCTAAGCTCAAGCATGTGTCTGATCCGCAGCCACAATTGGATGGAGGTGAAATCCATGAACAACAGCGTAGTTGTGTTTGCAATCCCAGTTGGTCAAAATTAATCCAGAGTCCTCCACTCCGGCACCTCTCTTAATCGTATTTTGGCCCGCAATACCCCACAATTTTTTAATCAGCGTGACGTAGCATTCTTAACAGGGATTCTTGACAGCAAGGAGGGCGCTGTTTTTCCAACGAAATAAATGCAAGGTATGCTCCTAAGAGGTGCAAAATGTACTTTTCCTTGTATTGTGGCCAAAAAAAAATTTAATTCTAAATACTTGTACATTCTTTGAGGCATACCTTGTTCCTAAGGTATGCCCCAAAGGGTGTGAAACTTAATTTTTCAGCGTGTAGCAAGCCTGCACTTAAACTCTTCTAATTGTGGAATACTAATTACTAACCAGCCAGCTCATTTCATTTTTATTTCTTTAAAGACCCCCGAAAGAGTATTACATAAGGGGTGGGTTAACATACAATAAGTTGCGTTGTCACAATGATCAATGTGAAGATACATTTGAAATGCTATGCATGAAGCTTGATGGGCAGGTGATTGTGGCGACATCATGGGAAAGGCCGTTCCAGTCTTTAGCTGCTCTGAGAAAAAAAAAGAAGCAGAAACGTTTTAGTACGGACACATGGGCAAAAAACTTGTAGTGCATGGCCGGTGCGACGAGATATGTGAGCTCCGGGGATAATGTAAGGAGAGCGATGAAGGGGCGAGTGAAAAAACTTGTGAAATAGTGAGAGGGTTGCAATGCGTCGGTGATAAGACAAAGATGATAAGTTGCACTCGGCTTTGAGGGATGAAACACTGATGTCGTACGAGTACAAAGCATGAATGAATCTAGCTGCACGATTTTGAATGGTTTCTAGAGAATTTGTGAGACCAACTTCAGGCGGGTTCCAGATGGGAAATGCGTATTCTAACTTTGACCTGACTACTTACTGAAGCTTACTGTTTGAAAGTGACGCAAGGAAATGTGAGTGATTGCTGTAAAATATAAAATGTGGCTATGCTTTAAGTAAAAGTAGATCAGAGTGAAAAAAAAAGAAAAAAAGGCCACACAGCTTTTTGATAGTGCACAGTAAAAAAAAAAAGTCCTTGAAATTAACAGCAGGCAGTCGACACGGTATAAAGGATCAGCACCCTCGTACATGTTGTAAATAGGGGGCACCCTTTAGGGAGCTGTGGTGCTACCTTAGCCTAATATTCAGGCAGCGGCCACTCTGGCCTACGTAGCAATGACCACACGAGAAAAGAATGAGGTAAACCATGTTGCGCACGCAGGAAACAAATGGCATACTGTGATTATTGTTACATGTCGTCTGCCTCATAAATTTCTTGTCAGACACGCACACGCTTGACATGATCTGGGTCTTTTCACCACAGTTGTTTCACCTTAGTTTTGAGACCCTCATGAGCAAAAGGTAGTTTTTGTTTTTTTTGTTTTTGTAATGGTTATTTATCTTTGAGGTGACACTTGTTCATCAGCTGTTAGTTTGTTGTTCCACGCATGTGTTTCCCTGTTGCTGTTGCCTTTAGGTCTTCGATAAAACCTGGCCACTTTCTGTAAATAAACTTTACTTAGAAGTGAGCGCTCGGTTTGTCTAGTTCTTGTGTATTTTGTGTGTTTTGCGCTTCCAAGTACATTCATGGATAGTGCAGTCTTTGTAAAAGTCCAGTACCACAATGTTCAGCTGAGCTGTTTGTGCAGTTGTACACACACTAGTATATAGCAGGATAGTCAGCTGTGCTTTTGAATGAATGGATAGAATAACAGAAACATAAGATACTGAGCTTCTAATGAAGTTATCTGTCACGCATTTGGCTTGTTAAATTGTACTGTTACAACTATGAATCACCAGGGCTACGATAACAGAAGAGAAGTATATGTCCAAGCATAAAAAATAAAGTCACTGAAAAACTAGACCAATTCAATCAGAAACAACCTCAAGAATCACTTTATTCAACTAACACTCCTTTACAGAAAGAACTGCACTTAGTGCTCTCCAGGGCTGATAACATTGCTTTTTTATCAATATGTTCGGTGTTGCAATGCATAAACTTGAATACACTTGCAACAAATGTCCACCTGTACTTGCTACAATAAAAATTTCTCGTTTTTGCAGTTCCAATCAAAAAGAAATGTTTTACTCATAAACACATGTGAACTGTAAGTGATGCGCGAAATGGCGCTCGTATAGTTCAAATCTGAGCTCCTGTTTTGTACAGAGACACGTTTTTTTTTATGTATAAGTATTCACATTTTGTGCAGCGCCCATCCTATGCTAGTACAAAAGAAAGGGGCAGAGCTGTGCGACCCTTTGATGAAATAATCACTTCCTCTTTGTAAGCACAGGGAAAACACACAGCACTAATTGTTTAATCAACGACAAAGCAAACGATGCTCGCGGGGTAGAGTGTTCATTGCACACAGTCTTTTTCATCACACGAAAAACAATCTTCGTCGTCGTTGGCTGGGGCAGCACCCTCGCGCACATCACGACTGCACGCACTGCACTGAGTGCTGAGTGTCCATATCATCATCGTCGTCACTGTTGTCACTGTCGGTGCTGCTGTCGGCGCCTCCGCCTCTGTCGCTGCGCGCCTTCAAAGGTTCAAAAAGAGAATGTTATGTTGCTGAAAGAGAAACAGCAAGTGCAAAATGTGTAACCACCTAAGTGTGAGAAAACATCTTTTATAATACCGGTGTCAAACCGGCACTTTAAATCGTGATCAGGGCCAATCAGGGTTAGGCTCAATCCGGATCGTTTGCTGCTACGCGGTCGCTTTCAACTGCGATCAGGCCTGACCGGGATCAACACGATTGCAACGTTGCCCTCAGGTCACGATTTGGCTGATGTATGTGGTAAACTCGATCCGGATGCGTTTGGAGCGTGTAGCAGTGACCATTGTTGATCACGATCAATTAATCCAGTGCAGATCAGCCCTGTCGCGATCAGAAAGTGCCTGTGTGACATTGACATAACACTTTCACTTTCAAAACATTAATAGGGAACGAAGGAGACAAAATGATTTTTCTTGTGTTCGTAAATTATTTATTCACAATACCAAATGCACCACCCTTACTGCAAGAAGACGCTTGGCAAACAAGAAAACACATGAAAAAAAAAAAAAAAACAGGTGGCGGTGCCTTGAGGTTCAAGCACCAACTTGCTGTGGTGTCATACATTCTGACGACATATGCTAGATCCCACATAATCTTTTAATTAAAGATAAAAATTAATTGCAATGCCACGAGGGAGGCAGAGACCTAGCACATGCAAGTTTCCAGAAAATTTAATGAGCCGTTGTGCCACATAGCAACAACAACAACAAAAAAGCTCCTTAAAATATGTGATGTTACAATCGCATTCAAGGCTGAAGTGCGGGAATGAAATTCAATATTGAAGCTGACTTTCATTTCCCTTTCCAAGAGTGAGCCTATGATGGCAATATTAACAACAATACAGTTCTCATAGATGTTTATCAGTCTAAATTGAATTAGTGTTCCAATTTAGTGATCCACTAGCAATGAAAAGAGGTGGCCTAGACAACTGCATTAACAGCAAGCCTAACTGAGAACTCGTGCATACCTGCTTTCATGATAGTTTAGTTCAACGTCCTGCTTCTAGCTCAAGAGCTTTAAGGAAAGGCAACCACATGTCAGGAAGAGTCGAAAACAGCTAATCGTTTTGAATTTACGCTGAGAAGGTCCCATAACAGTTTTTCGACTCTACAAATTTCCTCTCACGATGCCTGTAAAGTTCAGATTCTTAGAGCCCCATGTAGACTGCACTGTACATGGAATTCATGCCTTCATGATCCACAGGTGTGATGCAGGAAAGCCTCTAATCTGTCCCCCAGAATGCCCTCAGTATGGCGCTGTGAAGCTTCATATACAGTTAAAACTAGGGCTGTGCGAATATTTGAACTTTGCAATATTTTTCTAATAGTGTCTGCTATTTGATACGATTCGCACTGGACTTTGACTATTTGAAGTATTCGAACTTCTGCAGGATAAATACAGTCAACATCCAGATTTTTTAGACTTTCTAGGGACCATGAAAATGCCCGAAAAAACGAATTCATACTTTTTACTTCACTCAAGTGGTCAAATCGCTACAGCCACGTCCGAAATAGCTTCAATGCCTCCCAGTACACTTATCCGGCATTTTGGTGCGCACCCAGGCTCTCATGAATACATTCGGTACCTGCGGCGAACCCCGCTTAACGATGTGCCAACCGCCAATTGCAAATTCACGTGTCATGATGAGCGCCGCTGATACCAGCAAAGTGCGGAATAGATTACGGCTCTCTCGCATGGAGCATTTGGAAACGATGACGCGGAACGCAAAAAACTGTGGCGGAAGAGCAGACACCTCGTCCAGCTTTCCCCGATGTGCACATGCATCGCTGAATATCCACCGATACACGACATTTGTTACTGCGTGAAGCCGATAATTTCTAGTTGTGTGCAGCACATCGCCACTTAAGCTGACGCAGTCACTGCTGAGGCACCTGCTGTACCGTACGCACACGTTTGTCATGAAAGTGGTCTTGATGCCCACTCTGTTCTTGACCGCACACAGGTGCGGCATGGCGAGCTGCTTTCGTTTGTGAAGGCAACGCGTCTGTGCGGCGCACTCAGCAGTCTCACACAAATAGGCAGCATGAACGGTGACGCGGCGTGTTTGGGTTATACGCACACCACTGTGCTAGGCCACATACACTAATAAGCAGTTAGCTGAAGATGCTTATCATAAGAGTTGGGCGCGTTTACCACCTGCCACAATCACGCCTCAAAGCAGTTCCGGTGCTTATCCATAAGGACATCGCCGCACTGCGCGTTGGTGCAGTGTGGCGATTTTCCATATGCTTCACCCCATCACACTGTGGCATTGCGGCAAAGCTGCCTTTCGAACTATGCTACGGCCACAAACAGATTGACTCACAAAATTGCTGGTTCGAACCTATGAGATGGTAGACGCGGCAGAGGTGGGGGCTTTAATTCATGCTTTTAGGATATGAAATCTGGCAGAAAGTCTGAAAAATCGAACGCCGAAGAGTTTTAGCATCTGAAATTTCAGGTGTTCTTGTACACTGATGTCCATGAGGCAGATTAGGAACTTCGGACTCAACGGGAGTGTGCCATTATCTGCCACATAAGCTGGGCCTTCAAAGAGGTTGAAGGAGGAGGAGAGGTTGGAGGAAATAGCGTCTTTTCCTTTCGCATGTAACGTGTTATCGACACCACATTGGTTGTACCAAATCATGTAAATAAATACAATTCGGCCTCTGCACTGCCTCATTCTTGAGAGTCTTATCAAGAATGAGGCAAACTAGGAAACATCGCCCCACTAGCGTTTCACCAACCTAGCCAAAAGGAACACTTTCATGCTGCCATCTTATAGGAATATGCTTAGGAATCTTCTGCAACTTTTTTTTTTCTGTAATTTCACTTCGAAGTATTAAAAAAATATTCGACAACTATTCGAAAAATATTTGATTCGATTCACACTCACATCTTAATATTCGATTCGCTTCGCACTCAAAACTTTGCTATTCGCACAGCTTTAGTTAAAACTTCATCTAACGAAACCCGGTTTTACGAGTTCTTGATCTAACAAAGAAATTTCTATTCCTTGGCAAATACCCATAGGGTTCAGTGTCGCCATAAACCCAAATTAATGAACTAAATTGGCCAGCTAACCCGATTTAACAATGTTTTTCCTGAAATAACTGAGTGAAAAAGCGGTGATTTCATTCTAATTTTGACCGTGGCAGGTTTTTCTTCAAGCGTGCACTCTAAATCTATCGAGGTAAAGTATCTAGTTGCCACAGGTATGACCCTAGCTTTGCTTTGATGAGGCTGCAAACCGCGCCGATGCATGGACTCAGCAGCCGGTAGCGTTATTACGTACCGGATGGTGCTAGAGGCGGCAGTGGTTGCTTTGGTTATTTCATGGTTTATGCAATGGATAGCAATGATCATCGCTTCCCATCTGTCTCTCGGCCTGCTCGCACTGTCACTGCATTCATTCTCTGCATCATCGTATACCAGTAGGCGGTCATAACTCGACGTGACTATCTACCTGGCCTGGATTGCCCACACATGGTGTCCCTTATGCCTGTGTTGCCCTCACAAACTTTTCAGAAGTGCAGGAATGGGTTGCCGACAGAAACAATGCTGTGGTAGCTTTTGGGTGCCGCTAGGTTACAATTTAAAAATTTTTAAGGACAGAAAAATCCCTTTCTTGATTTTACAAAATTCCCAATTTAATGAAATAATTTGGGCATCCTCATCACTTGGGTAAATCAAGTTTCAAAAACTGTCGACACATTCATATTCAGATCTGTTTCGGTGTGCGAAGTTCTCGCTCCTATTTGATACAAAGAGGTTCCACTGAATAAAACCGTAAACGGTTTATTCTGGTGCATTGAGCCACATCTCATTTTTCTGCTTTACTCCATTCCCTGCCATGGACACCACAGCAGCCTCAATTAGTTTAACGGTAATTTTTAATTCACACTTTCATTAAGCACACGAGTGTTTTAGTATTCCATTCGCATTGAAACTGTTGCTGCAAACTGAACCCAAAAGTGTGACATATCGTCTTGTATCCTATAAGACGCAGCATAAGTTCAACTGCATCCTTAGATGCGCATGCAAGAGCAAAAAGCTAACAGAAGTCAAAAGGCAGCAACGCTTGGTCTGCTCATCCCTCAAGTTTCAATCATTGGTCACTGCCCTGGCAAAAATAACAAAACGGGGCTAACAGTGCGAATCCCATTCCCTCCTGCTTATTAACAAGAAAATGCCTTACTCGACTCTGGGCTGAGCGATGCAGCTGCTGCATGAGGTACCACAGCATTTGACTGTCAATCGCTTCATGCCCTTCACGTTTCCTCTCCTCTTCTCGCTCTTTCATGTTTTTGCACACCCTCTGAAAGTGAAGACGGACAAAAGACATTCTCAAATGATTACGTCAAAATTGTCAAAGCATGTGATGGCAAAGCATATGATGATTACGGTCCGCTATAGCTATTTAAGTATTGCGATGTTATTTACAATCAATGCATAGAGTTACACCATAATCGCAATGCGCAATAGGAAAAAGTGCCTTAGATTTCAATCTGAGCATCAAAATTTAATGCAAGTTCTTTCTGTATGTGCAAGTATTTACTACTTGAATCTAATGAGCCTCTGAATATAATCCGAGCCCATAATTTTCATAAGTTGAAAATAAAAATGCACCTGAATTTAATGCTACTGGATTTTTAAAAGAAAACTGGCATGACCCTATGTTCCTGATCATAAAAAAAAAAGAAAAGAATAGAGAGATAGAGACAAGCACAACTTGCCCTCACAGAATGGGAAATCTATTTGTCTGGCATTTCCTTTCTTCTTGTGATACACCTTTTAAGCTTTAAAATCACTTCTGAATAGGCCTCAATCATGTGCCAATTCAAAAGTCGTTACTTTGTGAAGCTCAGCCTACTTGAAGTCGCTTAGAAAATGTACTTTGTAGCTGTCACAGTTAACTCAGGCTGCAAGTACGGCTAAATAAGGACGAAATTCACTGTTGAAAGTGCACAGAGGCCATGCATACACACGTGGGAATCTATGGTGTTGCAGACGTACTTCACTTGTTCGACAACACATGCCTGTAAAATGCTGGGCATCGCTTTTCTGTTTGCATTGACAATAAAGAAATGCCAAAGTTCCATGCCCTTGAATATCAAGCTAGTACAGACATTGATAGCATAATTTTGTTCCTAAATGTTTACTAGGTGTTGAATGTTTAAAAGAAAATGTTTCCATTGGCGTTATTAGAGCAGATCCTGGCACATGATGCGAACCTATAGCTTCATTACACAGTACTAGACTTGTGTGAATATTCGAGCACTTCGAATATTCGAACGCATATTGTAATATTCAAATTCGCTTCGATTTGAATTTAATTTATTGGAAATTTCAAAGTATTCGAAATGAATGAATAGGTGTGTATTAGTCCGCAAGTAACCCCCCTGTAAAGCTGGTTTCACTACAGTGGAGGGTTGCTATACCGTGAACACACCTGTCCAGGGGAAATCCACACTGCTGCGAAATCCCACTTCAAGGTTAAATGAACATATTGCCCTCACATTGATTCATCATTTTTTTAAATTAAAAAGCTTGTTATACCGGCTTATGTGCTCTAAGTATAGTAAATTTTAAAACCTAACATATTTTACCGGTTATCACTTGCATTCTACCGAAAGTCAAATCCTGCTACCATTCAATGTCGCTTCCGCTTCCTTTTAACAAAAAAGAACGACATTTGCACATGCCTTGTTTTAATTTAAAAAAATATTGTGCAGGTTAGTTCGGTTATGACAAACATGCTCATTTTCTTTATAATATATGATATATACTATATGAATTCGATTTGAAATTATTCGACCAAATCACTACTCGCTTCGCACTCACTTCAAACCTAAAATTTACTATTCGCACAAGCTTACACAGTACATTCAATTGCACGTGAAGTCTGTGTGGTGCACGAAGGTCTGGTAGGTGACTGATTGGTGCACACACATCCTGATGCCGCAATATGGCTACGAGAGACGCCGTTGCGAAAAGCTTTTGCTTTCATCCTGATCAAAACCTTTCAACTGCAACTGGGAGTTGAAATCATGACCTTGTTATGAGAGACAGAGTCACGTGATAACGATATAATGATAAGAGCCAAAGATGTGCAATTAGGGACACATGATAACCAATTCACGCACCGAAAGCAACTGATGAAGACTAAGATTGAAACTTGCACGGCAATAACAATGCGGGAGCTCACCATCTTCAGGTCTGACATGTCTGGAGGGTTCTCGCAGGAAGGCACCCATATTTTGACATCTTCATCAAGCCCACTCGTGGCCAGTATGGGGCAGCTAGGATGAGGTTCTAAGCAGTTCACCTACGAGGACAACATGGTGAGCTTAGTTGGCCATTGTAACATTAACGTACTCAAAAGAATGTTCATGCAATGATATGGTCAACATGTGCCAATAGGTACGGTCATTGGAAAATGCTTCGGAAAGAGGTCGCAGTATGTTTTAATGATTAAGAATTTGAGCAAGAGGTGACACCATCTAGCATAGAAAACAGATGGCGAAAACAAAGATTATATTCGGATAATGTTTCATGATGCATGAAGCACCATTTCTACCAAAAACATAGCTTCTGATGTGAGAAAGAGATGCAATGGCACAAAAAAAAAAAAATGATTTAGCCACCAAGAAAATGCGGCATGCCAGTCTGCACGACATTGCAATTTCTCTCTTATAAATGGTAAAATGTGGCCGACCATTGATACAATATTGCTTGGTTAACTGTTTGACATATTTCATCATCGAGGCCATATTGCAGCTTTGATAATTTTAGTGGCCTTTCACAAATCACTCACTACCTCTTCTGACAACTCTGTTGGTACTCACTAATAATGTGTGACACCTGCCATACGGCCCTTGGGCTCTATGCAGGCAGTCGTACCTGTTGATCTTGTCATGCAACCATTTTCCTGCAACATTATGACTACAGTAAAAGCTTGTAATTCGACCCCCGTTAATGTGGAAAATCGGATAATTTGGATGCGTTCTCTGGTCCCGGCAAGTATATGCATTGTTTAAGGGCCTTAAACTCTCGTTAATATGGTCATATTTGACCGCAACCCGGTTAATTCAGACCACCCATGGAGCTCACCAAGCGTGAAGCGTCATAAATGTGCGATGCAGAGGAGTCAAAACGGCGTTCGCGAACAACGAAAACGGGCCCAGGCCTTCAAAAAGGCGTGGTGGCCATCCACAATCTTACCACAATCGCGTTATTGGCAACCAAGGCTTCAGCGACTGCAGCAAACATGTTTCCTGTTCGACTTTAGTCGGTGAATGCGAACTACGTAGGAGCTATCTTTGATTGCGCCGATAGCGACTGGGGTCAAAGCTGTGACAAGCAGTAGTTTTGTTTTCGCTGCGTGCTTTCAGAGCTGCGTAGTCGTCATTAATGATTACGCATTAGCGAGCCAGGATATTCAGCTGCAGGTGCGCTGGTGCTCAGCAGTTTCGTTTCAACTCTGGGTGTAGACCACGGCCGTGCCTTCAGAACTGCATGGACGCTATATGATTGTGAATTAAACAAACACGGTTTTGTACACAGTGGATACGACATTCAGTAGCTTCGTTTTTACTTCGAGCAATGCGTGCATGATGTCACAAAACTCAAACATGGTGGAAGCTGTTGAAAACGAAGAGCTTCAGCCGTGGTCCGCATGCTGCCATAAAACTCATTTGCTACTCGTTTGAGGGACGAATGGTCAGTTGACGGCCATTTTCCCACCAAAAAAACTATCGTCACGAGTGCATGGTGATGGAGGTACGTAATAAGGAATGGGTTCAGAGCACGTTTCGGCTGAAGACACGGTGGTCTTGAGCCGCGGTCACATTGTGAACGAAGTTGCGAATGACGAAAATTGCTGCTTTTGCACTGCTCTTATGCAAAATAAGTACAGCTCAGACCACTTATAACGTAACCGCTTACAGTGCAGTACCGGCTATAATGCGGTTTTTTCTGACTCCCGTTTACTCTCCCATAGAACTCCATGTATACGCATACCGCTTATTGTGCAGACCCCCGAGATGAAAGACCGGTTATAATGCGGCTGCCGGAACATTCTCAGAGATGCGAGGGTGCGAGCGTGCTTCTCAGCGGAGATGCGCCGGCGGGGGAGAGAGCGGCGACGGCATTACAAAGGAGGAGGGGACGCGGAACGAACGAACAAGGAGCGGGGGGAGAAAAAAAAAGGGGGATGGCTGTGGGGGCAGCAGCCCGGCGCAGGTGCGTGGTGTGAGGAGGGGGAGCGGTTGCGCGGCCGACGGAGAAGCCTTTGCCCCCTTCGGCCGCTTGACATGCGCGCTTCGTCGTTGCTTCGTCGTAGAGCTCAGATATCGCGCGTGCAACCTTGATTTCACCGCAAGTAACAATGCTTTGAGACGCGATTGAGCTTTCGCCTTTGCCACCAACAGGCGGACTTACAAGCTTCAAAGACTCTTTCAGGATAGTTGCCGCGGCTGTTCTCCCGATCGCGAACCGAAACTTCGTTTCACGCGTGATGCCCTCGGTTTAGCTCGCGAGTACGATCCCTTCTACTCCCGATCTCAGTGTTGCCTAGGGCAAGCTTCTCGCGGTGGCATGCCAAGTTGCAACGCGCACGCTAGGCCTAACGAGCGCTTGCTGCCATGTCGGCGGCCGCGGACTACAGAAGTTGCGGTTTGGTGCCGAGTCAATGAAACATTTTGCAATTGTTGCATTTAGAAGGGGTGACTTACATTTTTTACGAAAACGCGGGCGTGCGTGTGAAACACTCGAGTGGTGGTTTGTGGTCGCCACCGTTTTCGACATCGCGGACGCGCAGTGTGTTACCGCGGCGACTTCCCGTGACGGCGCATTTTTTCCGCGTTCGTTATGTCGGCACCGCAGGTCCGCGAACGCTAACAGTTACACATTTTCAAATGTAAGCAGATGCAAACTTACGCCCCAGTCGCATGCCGCGATAGTCGGAATCGCGCGCCTGCCTGTTGGTCATGTTTTGTACACGTGCAACCTTTCAAAAAATGTTGTTTTGGTTATAGTGCGGTACCGCTTATAGTGCGGATATTCGCGACTCCGGTGACTTACGTTATAAGCGGTCTATGCTGTACTGCATTTTCATAATAATCAAGAATATGAAAATGCATTGATGTAATAGGCACTTATTCATTGTTTTCTTGATGCTTTTGATAAGTCAGCATTTGGTAAATTCGGACATTTTTTCCAATCCCGTGAAATTCGAATTAATGAGCTTTTACTGTATTAACTCTGACACCATTGTCGCTTTACATCCTTGAGCTCTAACAGTGCATACATAGAGTATCAGAAATGCAGCATATCAGGAGATTAGGTAACAACAGTGTCAGACAGCCTTAACTCATCCTACATTAATAAGTTGTTCTTTTGAATTATGTGCCCTGCTATTTTGTGTATTTCACCTTTTGCTCTTTCTATGGTCCTCTGCTGTTGAGCTCAACCCATTCTGGTTGCTACTGTGCTAAAGTTGCCACTTTTCAATAATGCGTGTGTAGAAATACCAAACAGCTGCCCAATGACATTTCAGTTGATAGTGCTCACATAACTCTCTTGCTTCAAACTGTAATGGAGCACAAGAAGTATTATCACCATGCCGAACTACTACATGCCAGCCCTTCCTCCTTCCTTTACCCATCTCTAATCCCCAGTGAAGCCTAGATATGACATTGCACCAGAGTGTCATAGCAGATGCCTCTCCACAAGAAACTGCCTGCTGCAATGGCCTTGAATGTACTCACCACGCCTTCTTCGTCGCCATGCATGGAGTGGATAATGTGCTCGCTCTCCTTGTCCCAAAGGTAGATGTAGCCACAGTCGCTTCCACTGACAACATATTCACTCCGAAGGCCCATGTAGTTGACGCCTTTCACTGTTGGCGAGAACATTTGCTGAGCAATATTTTTCAAGTTATAAAAATGCTACCGAATGTTTCTTGCACATGAAAGGATCGCACCCTAAAGTTTTGTCGCGTTTTCGTTTGAAAATAAATTGGGTTTCGTTTGAAATAAATCGGCCTTAGCGACATCATAGCAATACTTCTGAACAGTGAAATTCGCTGACATCGCAAAGAGATGAGGTTAGGAATGAAGACGTTCCTCAAAGTTCTGTAAATATTTCTGGCTGCACTGGCATGTGGCAGCTACAGTGACTGCAGGAATGGAGTGAGCCAATGTATCTTGTTGTTAATTATGAACACAACTCCTGGTTATAGAGAGAAGAACTGACTTGTAAAAATAAGTGCAGCAGAGCCTGGAAGTGGATAAAATGCAAATCTTTGTCACATAAAAAGTGTGTACTACATCAAAATTTCACCACAATTTTATACAACAGGGCTGATAGTTACACAGAAGAAGGTTGTACCAAACAAAGAAGCGAGCCCTAAAAAATTCCCTTCCTTCATTCATACAGCATGGCATCCAGGAGTACAAGAATGGCCTTTTGGGGCATTGCGGGCGGTCAGAACGGCACTGACCCGATCCTATTATCTAACTGACATCCACAATTTATCAATTTAAAAAATGTGCATTGCATTTTAAGCTTTCTCCTGGCATTTCTCCTGACTGTCCTTCAAAGGCTCACTCTCTTCTACTACCTAGTACAGCATAAAATGGGAACTTTTAAGTATGGCATTTTCAGCATTAGGAAACAAAAATCACACATACAAAAGAATGAAACAGAGAACGAACAAAGGAATTCAAGCAGGATGTGCTGAAAGACACATAGGTGTGCTCTTTGTAACTCCTGAATAGAGGAAAAAAAACTCACCAGTCTGGCTGTTTCTGTGGCCTTTGTATCTGTGCACAAATTCAGCTCCATCAGAATGTTTAGAGTTGAAAATGTAAATGTCCTCATCATTGTACGAAGCCAATATCTCTGTAACAAAAAATGGCGCAAGTGAGCTAAGTGCACCATAATGTATGACAAAGGATGCATACGCACCAGGGAAAAAAAAAAAAGAAACTTCCACAGTTCCGTTTACTTCTTTCATACGACTTTATATGGGAATGCTTTAATCCTTCAGGCATTCCTCCTATTCCTAACACCATCCCTTCCATTTTGGAGACCACACTTATCAGCCAAAATCCGCAGGAACAGCAACCAGTGGGCCAACGGGCTCGTGGAATTGCACTACTATAGGCTATGAAACCCTAGATCAACGGCCCCACTCGAGGAAGAATACCCAAATATTTGTTAATAAAAGTTTATTTCCTCTCTCCACTGATGTATGTGTATGCTAACTGAAACATTTCATACATCACAGACATTTAAAAAGTGTAAGGCAATTGTCACACCTTTCATAAGTCTTTGAAATCTGACTTTTCACTGCCTGGAGTCACAGTGATAGGTTGGCCCAAGCTGCTTCACTGAAGCATAGGGTGCCGCTAAAACCTCAGTTTGGAGCAGGAACTCTAGGAGCAGTTGCAGTCCCACATCTTTAAGTGCACATATTTTGGTTTCGCTAGAGCACTAGTGCCATGCTTACTAACGACAATGAATATATACCTATGCACACATAAATGCTTACTTCGAATACAGTCGAGCCCACATATAACGGCCCCACTTCAAACGAACTTTCGCGTAAAACGAATGATACCCACTTGACCATGGAACTATACATTATTTCAGTGGCACAAAATCGCACTTGGCGACGGGCAGTCGCCACACGCGTGCGATTTCGCGATCCGTCCCGTGTGACAGCCGTTTTCCCCCTTCCGCACGCGTGCATGCGCACTGAGCGGGAATAGGCCCTAAATTTTCTGACACGCAAACAGCCGGTGCCACAATGTGATTCTCTGACCTCTGCGCATGCAGACCACTCTCCCAAGTTTTCTTACGCGGTGTTGCGCGTTTCATGGACCTATCAAGCAAGCTACCTGAACTACCCTCCTCTTTATTGCAACTCCTTTGCCTGTCTCCACCGCTCCATGACGGCTTGAATTCAGAAGTTTCTTATTCTGGCTAGAAACGGGCCCAGAGCAGTTCCGTGGAAGCCTGCCGCGCTAACAGTTGGCATGAAGCGAAAAGCGCTGGACATTGCTACCAAGCGAGCCATTCTAGCCGAGCTCTCTCAAGGTGCTAAAAACTGCGAGTTGGTTAAGAAGTACGGCGTGTGCAAGTCAACCATATCGGCGATACTAAAAAACAAGGACAAGATAATCAGTGCCGACGCCAACTCGACGGATAGGAAGCGTCTGCGGAGGGCCACCTATGCGGACGTGGAGGACACACTATTGAAATGGTTCGTTGACGCGCGGGCTCGGAACATTCTGGTAAGTGGTCCTATGAGGCTGGCCAAAGTGAAAGATTTCACATTCCTGTTGGACTTTCCAGACTTCTGCCCAGGAAATGGCTGGCTACATCGGTTCAACGTGCGCCATGGCATTGTTTTCAAATCAATTGTCGGTGAGGCGGCCTCGGCAATCGCTGAAGACGTTGACTCGTGGCTTGAAACAAATTGAGATACCAGTTTAAGCTATGCGGAGCAAGACGTCTATAACGTAGACGAAACTGCATTATTCTATCAGATGCTGCCAGGAAAAACACACATCATGAAAGGCAACACGTGCGCTGGCAGCAAACACAGTAAAGTGCGTGTCACAGTACTTTTGTGTACTAATATGGATGGCAGCGACCGGCGCGTGCCCTTTGTAATCGGGAAGTCAAAGAAGCCGCGCTGCTTTCTGGGCTATGTGCCTGTGCGTTACGGGCATAATGCTAAAGCATTACAGAGTGGCTGAGGGAGCTTGACTGCGACATGCACAAGCAAGGCAGGCACGTGCTGCACGTGGTCGACAACTGCTCCGCGCACCACGTACAAGCATCTCTGACGGCAGTGACCCTGCATTTCTTGCCGCCCAACACAACATCGAAAGTGCAACCGCTTGACTTGTGGATAATCTGCGTGTTTAAGACTTATTATAAGGGCTGCGTTGTGGAGTGCTTGCTCATAGCTGTTGACTGCCCGGCAGCCAACCTGCCGCTTCGCGTGTCCCTGTATTCGGCTGTGGTGATGGTGAAGGCTTTGTGGGCAGAGGTGACGGCTACATGCGTGCAGAACTGTTTCCGCAAGGCCAGCTTCGTCGACGTCGGACCCGATGCCGAGCCTGAAGCTCCCAAAGAGGACCACTCCGGCAGCGATTTGTGGCAGCATGTCATTGACTTCCGACATGAGAGGACAGGACATCTGCTGGGATGATTTCATTATGGCTGATGATGATGCCGACATTGTGGAACTGTGCACGGATGAGGGCATTGTGAACGAAGTGCACGGGCAAGAGCGATTTGGAGGAATCAGATGACAACGACAACGACGACGACGAAACTTTGGAGCCAGCGTCCACAGGCGTACCTGTGGCAATTGGCTACATAAATAGCCTCAGGCAGCTTGTCTATGTCAAAGGCCTCAGCGAGGAGCACGCTGCCGCCATAGTCCCTCAATACTTTTTACTGGTCACGAAACTTCCCCGTCACTCTATGGGAGAGCTTTGTGTGCCGCCAACTTTGACCGCGGGGCGGCGCCACCAGTGTTAGGGGGGCACCCGCGGCACTCGTCGAAGCAGTCGGCGAGGCGACGGCGTGGTGTGTTTGCTTTTGTGTGTCGTGCTGTATCGCGTATGTGCGGTGCTTTCTGTGCGTCTTATCATATTCAAACGTGACGAATACTTAGCGGCAACGTGACGAACGACGCAGAAGACATCCTGCGTGCCGCACGGTCGCTCCGGCGAACAAGGCGCTCGTCAAGGCCAGCGCGGCGACGGCGTGCTGTGTTCGCTTTGTTTGCGTCGTTTGATCGCGTGTGTGCAGTGCTGTGTGTGCCTGTGACCATTTTCGTATGCGACAAATAGTTAGCGGCAGCTTCACGAACGATGACAAAGACATGCTGTGTGCCGCACTGTCGCTCCGGCTATAGGAACCGCTGAAAAAGTATCGTTGTTTGTGTTCTTCAGCGACCCCGAAAGCCGCGAGCAGTGGAGGCGGGCGATACCACGTGAAGAAACGGGCACATTCTCGTTCAGTTCACCAAACGTTCGAGCATGCGAAAAACATTTCTATAACGAGGACATTATTCGCGAAGACGAATGCGTTATAGAAGAGGTTACCGCGCGAAAGAGTGAAGCTGAGGACCGGCGCTTTACCTCGATTATTTGAATGTCTCCCGGCTTACCGTATTTGCACGAATATAACGCGAGTTTTTTTTCCAAAAATTTGCGAGTTAGATAGGCGCCTCGCGTTATATTCGGGTTCGTGACAAAAAATAACACAAATATAGCGCGAAATTTTTTCGAGCTTTTTTTTTTGTTTAAAAATCTTCGTCCCTGTAGCGTGCGCCGCACGTTCCAGGGACTTGGCGGGTTCGTCGCACCATATAGCACATTTTATTCCTACTTGCGCCTCCGGTGACCGCGCGCGGGAAGGCACCGTGTCGCCGACGCCTGCCTGGCGTCTCGGAACACCGCCGCTCAGTACGGAAACCTCGTGCGTATCGCAGTCGACGCACGCGCCACTACGGTATGCTGCGGCGATCGCATTGTGCCGCTAGCGCTGCTAGCGCTATGGGAGCCACAGTGGCAACACGTGGATAACAATCATTTCGGAATAACTTCGCCTCCTTACGCCTCGCGCTCGCTCGTCGCTGTGTTCGGAACGCACTTTCTTCCGCATTGCCTGTCATAATGAACAAGCGGACTCAATATACTGCCGCGTTTAAAAAACAGGCGATCCTGCTGGCCGAAGAGAGGGGAAATTCGAGTGCGGCGCGGCATCTCGGAGTGACGGAGTCAACCGTTCGAGGTTGGAGGAAGTGCCGTGACCGCATCTTCCAAGCTGCACCGACTCACAAGGCGTTCCGTGGGCCCAAGACCGGCCGTTTCCCGAAAATTGAAGAGGACTTAGCAGAATTCGTGCGCCAACGTCGCGGCCATTTTCTGCCTGTCAATGCCGAACTCGTGCAGATCAAGGCAAGGGAGCTTGGACGTGAGGCCGGCGTGCCCCGTGACACCTTTAAGGCCAGTCGCTCGTGAGTGCAGAAGTTCATGCGTCGTGCGGGATTCTCGCTTCGCCGAAGGACTTCGATTTGCCAGAAGCTTCCGGCGGAGTACGAAGAGAACCTAATTGAGTTTCAGCGGTATGTAATTAAGATGAGGAGGGAGAAGCAGTACCCCGTAGGCCAGATCGGAAACGCGGATGAGACGCCAATCTTTTTGGACATTCCGGCTGGCTACGTGATTGACGAACTCGGCACCAAGGAGGTACGCGCCCGCACAACGGGCAACGAGAAGACTCGGGTGACGGTGATGCTGGCATGCACGGCGGACGGCCGCAAGCTGCCGCCTTTTCTCATATTTAAAAGAAAGACTCTCCCAAAGAACGAGACATTCCCGCCCGGATGTACGTCAGGTGCAACGAGAAGGGCTGGATGGACAGTACCATGATGAAAGAGTGGATCCGTGTTGTGTGGGGAAGACGTCCGGGTGCGCTCCTCAACACTCCAGCTATGCTTGCGCTAGACGCATTTAGAGGCCACTTGACCGATGAGGTCAAAGAAGCGCTCCGCAAGTCTAACACCGACCTTGTTGTCATTCCCGGAGGAATGACTTCGCAGCTCCAGCCACTGGATGTCTGCATAAACAAGCCCTTCAAGGATCTCGTACGACGGGAATACGAGCAGTGGCTGGAGGCTAGCAATCGCCAACTGACTCCATCAGGTCGCATGAAGCGAGCGTCAGTGAGCGAGGTCGCTCGTTGGATTCATAATGCTTGGGAGGCCCTGCCGTCGGCAATAGTGTCACGGGCATTCCTGAAGTGCTGCCTCTCGAACAGCCTGGACGGCACGGACGACGATGCGGTTTTTGCCGACAGCGACAAAGACTCGAGCAGCGAGGAAGAGTAATCAGGCGAGCTAGTGGTTCTAGCATTTCCGACGGATGTAAATGTAAATAAAGCCCTGCGCGCGACCACTTTTTGACTGCTGTTTACAGTTGCATCACTTCGCGTTATAATCGTAATAAACTTTTTTTTTTTTTCGTCCAGGCCGATAGTACCCCCCTCGCGTTATATTCGCGGTCGCGTTATTTACGTGCAAATACGGTACTTGGCCAAAAAGAAGCCGGCACCTCGGCAGTTGCCTCACAGGCGGCCGGTCAAGCGTCGTTGGGAGTCTTCGGAGGATTCCACTGGGGAAAATGCTGTGCAGAGGATCCGCGTGGACGTCTCCGACGAATTGGATGCAGTAAATCATGGTAAATATTGCAGTTTTACGCGGCTTGCTCTTCTGTGTTCTTCGGCACGCTGATTATAACGCAAGTTGAGCAAACATGATGGATTTCGTAAACCTTTGTGTTTTTCCCCTTGTTCTGCAGTATGCCGACGGTAAACAAGGCTGAGGACAAAGCTTGCAAAACAGAGGAGGCTGTGTGCAGCGCTTCGGAACAGTTGTTTGTGCTGCTAAGTTCTTCACTGTTTGCCTTCAGTTTCTGCTTTCAAAATAAAATGATTATAGCCGGCAATTTACTGTTTGTTATGAATATATAGAATAAATGAAGCCCACTGGCTTTCACCTTCTAATAAGGTGCTAAAAGGATTGAATATTTCCTCTAGATCAAACAGCTGCACAAGACCCTTGTTCAACTTTCGTCCAAGTGAAAGAAGCTGCTGTAGAGCATGGCTGGGAAAATACATTATAAAATCGCTTGGCACTTCGCAGAGTGCAAGGGTCCTTAGGCATTTTGCAAGAAAGAAAAAAAAAAGAAACTACGCCATGTGGCTCTGCAATGTGCCTGTAAATCTAAGTACACATGTTTTTGCGCCTCATCTCCCTGGAATGCGAGCGCTTCAACAAGCATGTTTAGCAGCACACCTTAGCTGCTTAGCCACCGAGGCTGGTAAAAGAGCGTTATCAGAGTTGTCGCTCGTATTATTACAATATTGTTGTGATATTCACTTCAGAGTTTTGTACGTGCAGTCTGCCCGAGACAGAACTTAGCGACGCATGAGCCGTCTACAATTTTTTTCTCTAAAGTGGTATTTCCTACGCCGAGCGTAGGTGGCGCACGGAAATGTACCAGTAACGTTTAACTCGGTCATGTATATTCAGAGGAATTTAAGGTAAGTCTTTTTTCAAAGCATGGATAAATCGCCGGAGAAAGTATCATCGCGTAAGTTGCGCGCGTCAGTACGTTTTTTAATGAAGAGACGGGATTCACGCCCGTCGTACGTACGGCTGTGTTGGTCGCGGTTCTTCCGCTGACGTCGGCTACAGCCTCGTGGAAAATAAAAAGCGTCAAAAAGGCATGACCGAGCAGTCTTTGCTAAATCAGCGTGCAGGGCGTGGCTGCACGCCGATTTCGCCGCGATTGAAAGGAATAGAACACTGCCGCAACCGAACAGACATTTATGGCCGCTACGCGCAGATACGAGTACGCTGCCTATACGCGATGGGTGATCAGTATATAAAAAAGCCACGGAAATATGTCCGTGAAGCCACCAGACGAGTCGCCGCCGCGGAAACCTCTTGACGCACCAAAAAGCCGTTTAAGCGGCCGCGATGAAAGTCCCCTTGTCTGCGCTAACGCCCCTGGCGGGAGACTATGTCCCCATACCAAACTTGGCCCGAAGTTTCGTGACCATAAAAAAGTATTGAGGGACTATGCTGCCGCTTTAAATAAACTGGAGACCACCCTCATCGCATCTGCAATGTCGAAACAGACGTGCATTACGGAATTTTGTCAGCATATTTTTAAAGCTGTGTTTCATTTACTACGAACTTTGGGATACAACGAACAGATGCTGCATCACGCTCAGGTTCGTTGCAAACAGGCTCGACTGTATTTAAGAGTATGAAATTCCCTTATTGACTTTTCATGTCCCTCTGGACGGCCCCAACTTTTATTTGTGTCCTAGCCTCAGAGCTTTTCTTACAGTATCAAACTACTTTGCCAATACATATCATACTTATACATGATTCATATAGCTTTCCCAAAGTGCAATTGCTGTATAGATTTTTTACACTGTTCCCATGCGTCTATTTATAAGTTTACACGCATGCACAACAATATAACTGTCAAAATGCAAGAGAAGCCATACCAGAGCCATCGTAGTTGTAAACCAAACAGGAAACACTGGCTCGCACTTCACAGTTCATCTGCAAAAAAAATGACAAATATCAAAGAAATGGTATTCAATAATAACGCTCAGCTCCAAAAAAGACCCTAAAATTAAAGGGGCCCTGAAACATTTTTTGTAAGACATAAAATAATGTTGCCAATCTGCAGACGAGGTTCAATTGCAGATGTGAACCAGATATTATTGCTTGCACACAGCAGGGAAATTATAAGCTTGGGTAAAAAAAAAACAGTCAGATAATGCTTGCTCTCGCCTTCACATTATTGTCAGCAGCTATTAAAGTTAGCTGTACAGGTATCGGCTGATTTCATAATTGTGAGAACGTCCATGGTAATGCCAGTCCAGTCAAACCTTGATACAAAATAACCTATCTACAGTAGACTCTCGTTAAACGGAACCTCAAGGGACCAGGAAAATGTGTTCTGTTTAATGACAGAAGAACAGGGGTGCAGAATCTAAGTATGAAACCAATCATATTAGGGGCAGTTGTTCCGTTTAAGCAGCAGTTTCGTTTAGGTGATTTCCGTTTACTGAGAGTCCACTGTACTATGTTCTTAAGGGGGGACACTGCTCTTAAAATTTTTTTCTCATTTCTTGATCGATTTTGATGATACTTGGTGAGTTTATGTATATTTGTGCGCTGATTTCAAATATGCAATTACTTTTCTAGTATAGGCAGTGGTTCCTAAAATACAAAATATTTCATGTGCCTTTTGGGGAGGCAGATTTTTTTTTTCAACAAAGAGAGTTACAAAGTAAATCAGTGTATCACAATAACCTGTAATCAGAACTGAGTGCAATGAAACAAAAACTGATGTTCTAAGCTCATTAGAACAAAAGTTACAATATGTTGAACATTCACGAGTGCGTCAATTTCAAGCTGCGATTTCCTTCGCGAATGTTCAACATACCATAACTTTTGTTCTAATGGGCTTAGAACATCAGTTTTTGTTTCATTGCACTCAGTTCTGATTACAGGTTATTGTGATATGCTGATTTACTTTGTAACTCTCTCTGTTAAAGAAAAATCTTCCTCCCCAAAAGGCACATGAAATATATTGTATTTTAAAAACTACCGGTTATACTAGAAAAGTAATTGCATATTTGAAATCAGCACACGAATGTACATAAACTCACCAAGTATCATCAAAATCGATCAAGAAATGAGAAAAAAATTTTAAGAGCAGTGTCCCCCCTTAATTGCATTGTTTTCCTGGCTATTACATCTTTTCTTGTCCAGTCCTGGTATAGCTCCCATAAAATCTGATGCATTGCAAGCCCCACTGTCATGCTGCAACTGTGGAACTGTTCCCCTGTGATATGTCACGAACTGGCACTTCAGGCTAGCTTGAGTGGCTCATGGTGTGGAGGTGGGCGGCAATGTCAACTTTTTGCCAAGCTTGGCCTTGCTTGCCTATGAGATCAGCCATACAAAGTGGTGAAAGTGATGGCCACGACATGTTTTCGATTTCTGCCAGCAAAAGCATGGGCTTCGAGATGTACTTGACCTCCAGATATGATATCTATGAGGTGTCTCGGCCCTGAAATTGGTTTTGATGCATGTAGTCAGCAAAAGTAAGGGCTTTGAGGTCTGTTTCTGTTGCCCAGAGAGCCATTATGTTTCCATAGACTCATCATCACTGTCATTGATCGACATGCTTTCTGCTGCTCCCTCATGCTTGTGGTTCTGTCCATTGATAAGATAGTGGCTGAATGTGTTGGTACATACACATGAACTGACAAAGTTCATGGGGAGGTGGAGTAAGGGGCTCTATTCTGGGACAATCACATTCGGAAATACATTCACTTCTAGATGGCGGTCTGCTGTCTAAAGGTCACGCAAGTCTGGCACTGTGCCAACCATGTGTGACAGCAGGCCTGGAACGTCACCTCTTGGAGATGCCGACACATTGAGTGATGATCTCAAGAAAGTGAAAGTATCACTTAGTGTGATCACTTAATATAATTTAAAGCTTGTGCTGCCACAAGGAACATACAGAATTTCGTAAGATTCAGCAACGGTTTTTTTTTTCTGCTCACCAACCCGACACGTGTGCTACTGTACTGAGTCACGAATGGGGAAAGAGCAAAACATCACTTGTAGTTGCTTACATGAAACTGTGATGTCCGATTGCAGCTGCTCTGGGAAGACAAGCAAGTCTGGATTACTGAATTTTTTATATTAAGGGGAGATGTGGGTCTTAAAAAATGGTTTTTTAAAAGTTGGGTGAATGGCATGAAATTTAATACACTTCTGCAGCTTTTTCTGCAGATTCAAAATGTCTAAGTAGATTTTTAATAGCTGCATTAGAACAATAGATATGCAATTTCTAACACATATTTAAGCATATTTCTTACGGGGATTTTTGGCAACTTTGCTTTGTCAAACACAAAAACAAAGTATGTGGCAAGATTGCCAGGAAGCTGGTCTAGCCGGTGATGCTATTTATTTTCTTGTAATGTTGTTCACCAAATTATAATTCTCGATTATCAGAAATAGTACGCAGCAAAAAAATTTCACTCACATTTACATCTATTTATTTTGCATTCAAAGTTTGTTGAAGACAATCGGATTAGCATCACCGGCTAAACCAGCTCTCTGGCAGCCTTGCCACATACTTTGTTTCTGTGTTTGACAAAGCAAAGTTGCCAAAAATTCCCGTAAGAAATATGCTTTTAGAGATTGCACATCTTTTGTACTAATGCAGCTACCAAAAATCTAATTAGAGATTTGGAATCTGCAGAAAAAATGGGATAAATTTGTTAAATTTCGTTCAGTTCACCCAGCTAATAAAAGAAATAAAAAAAAAGACCCGCATCTCCCCTTAAAATGAGTCGAATAAACAATAACTTAGTGTGATGATGGGCTACTAGTATTCCATTCCGCTGTCTCTGACAATGAAAATGGGATGATGATGAGCAAACTGCTAGCGTATGCTTAAAAACCACTGACCAAATGGTGAGGACAAAATTTCTTCATTGGATTAGAATCTTCTCTTGTGAGTCTCCGATCGTAAACTCTGAAAGGATAAAGGGTTACAATTCATCACCAAGTCATAAACTATTGGAAAGCATGGACTTCTATCCAAGACCGGAAGAAACAAGAGCAGTAGTGTCAAGTGGTCTGTTGACACGAACACTACATGCGTACCTGACGTAGTGGTCTCGACCTCCAACGGCGTACTCATTTGGATTGGCTGGGTTAATAAATATTGTGTAAAGGGGAACCTTCTTGTCGTTTTCCTTTACTAAGACTAGTCTGAAAAACAAAACAGGGAAAGCGATAATTAGTTAATGAGCAGTTAAGGTCAAATGCTGTGCAGCATCACATTTTATAGTAACCCCTTCCAGCCAGAATCTTGCTATAACGAAGTTGTACTTAAGACAAAAATAAGTTTCTTATATCCAATAGCCATAAAAATTCAAAGTGTCTCTTACTTACACTATCACTAAAACGACCCACAGGCAAAAGCCTATGAGTCACAAAGACTGAAATGTCATGCCAGAATCCGACAAACTGTTTGGCTTGTCACGCCACATTTCGTGCTTACCAAGTCTCCTCTGACATGGCACACTTCTTCGGCCTACCATGCAATCCACTAGGCGCTGGCTCAACGTCTTCTTTCACGCACCCTTTCTGCGATACTCGATAGTTGTCACTAGGCCGAGTAACATGAATGCTACAAAGACTTGTTGAATGCGCAGCTCGCGAGCTTCAAGCCACACATGAGAGGTCACATGATACTTTTCGTACTGTTATGTGCCCATACCGTGATGTCATTCAAGGCCCCTTTAAAGGGACACTAAACACAAATATTAAGTCAACGATGATTGCTGAAATAACGGTCCAGGAACCTCGTAGTGCTAGCTTTGTGCCAAGGAAGTGCTTATTTTGAAATAAAATCACATTTTAGTGGTCCGCCTCGCGTTAGCGCATTCAAATCACCCGCCTGAAAGCGGTGTTTCTCACGTCATTGCTGCCGTGCCCAATGTTTGCACACCTTTACTGCGCGGCGGCGTGCACTGGCGGCATGCGCCATTCAGGCATCCGGCAACATCACATGCATGCGGCATTTTGTCGAATTTTCTGTCACAGCGACTTTCACAAGCGCGCAAAACACACGCGGCAGTACACGATACCGAGACTACCACTGAGACGCGACCGCGTGAGCGAAGCAGGGTGCCGAGCGAAGCGTAGCTCAGCGAAAATGGAACCTTCAAACCACGCACGCCGTTCCCCATGGCAACGCCAAAGAGGTTCTTTTTTCCATGAATCAAATAGAAACAAATAAGCAGCATTTTATTACGTCTCTTGATGCAAGGAAGGTTCTTTTATTATTGCAGCTAGTTTGATTTCGAGTGACTAATTGTAGTCGGACTCTCTCACGTCATCGGGATCATTTCCAAAATATGCCACTCGTGGCGCTCATCGTGTGATACATTTAGCTTAAGGTGGCGGTTCCACTACCACCATCTTGCCAATAGTTCGAAAAACGACAACAGACGACGCCACTCATCCACGTTTGCAGAAAGCGAGAAAATTGCGCGCGCAAGTATGGTCAGCGTCGCCTCGCGCGTGTTTTATATGTTATATGTCGCGCTAGGTGATGGAAATCGGCCGACAAAAAGCAAGGAGCACAAACGCGGACGGCGTCTTTCACCTACAATCGGGGCCAACTGTTGGCGTCGTTTCAACGACATGACGATAGTGCCCCAGTTTGTAAGGACAAACGCTCGCTTCCTATTGCAGCCCTTAAGAAAGGACAGCGCAGCGTCTAAATACAATCGCTTGAGAACAAAAGAAAAAAAAACACGCAAACACACGCACACTGGTGCGTACAACAGCGTGCACTCACACACGCACACACACACGCTCTCACCCACACGCACGCGCTACGCTCTAACTGTGGGGATCCGAGGCGCGCCCGAAGCCACTGCGCGGGCATTTCGAATCCTTTCCCTCTCCCGTTCTCCCGTGAAGGCAAGTGGCGCCATTTTGCGCTACGCGCCGACACTCGTGGTGGCGCTGCGCGCGGTCGGAGAGCCGCGAAATTCGGCGACAGACGCGCGTGCAGGCCGGGACGAACTCTCTCTCTCCCCGGACGCCGCTGGGTAAGCACGCATTTTCCTTCCGGTCCAACGTCCCCTTTGGGAATCGCTGGGCTGTAGCCTGCCTGGGTGCCTCGGCATCTTTGCAGGCGTGTTTACCTCAGTGTTAGCTCCGGTTCGTACGTGAAGCCAAAGAGCGGTGCCTAGTGCTCGTGCGCGGTCGTACCACGCCGAGTCGCACTTGCCGGAGGCCCACGCGTACGGAGATTGCCCTAACCCTCGCGACCAGGCCCAGTGGTCATCGAGAGGGTGCGCAGCATAGCCGCGAGGGACCTTTTTCCCGAGCGGCGTGTCAAAGCTCGCCATTGCGAGCTGCGACGTGCTTCACGGAACCCCAGTTGGTGTATCGTCCGCGCGGGAGGCCCTTTGCTTCCCCGTGCCCGGGAGCGGACGTGTACAGTGTGTGTGTTGGGGTGCCGCAAAAGGCAAATAAAGTGTTTGTGTGTGTATGTTAGCTCGAACACTGTGTTTATGCTGCGCGGCGCTCAACGCCTTTGCTAGCTGAGCGCGTGCGGAGCGGTGTGCTAAACGTAAGCAGGCGACGGTAGACGCGGCCCTGTGGCTCGCTAAGCCTGAACCCGCGGTGGTCTTCGGCTCCGGTGAGCATCGAGGCTACCACACTGGCGCCCAACGCGGTATCAAAAGCTCATTAAGCCTTTGATTAGACTTAGTCGAGTCAGCACGCCTTTGCGTATCAGGCTCGCCGTGTTACCCGCGTTATGTCTGCTAGGCGTGAGTTTTGTCCGCTGTCGTTTTTAGCAGATACCGCTTTGCTCGAGAACAGGGCCAGTGCCCCCTTCGGGCAGAATCCAGCACCCTCCCCTGTCACAACCCCCGGTGGGGATGACGCGAGGCGCTATGTACCAGCTCCCAGTGGAGATGTAGCGTGTTGTTGGAACGGGGCCATTGCCCAACCCGAACAGTGCACACGGGCAAAATGGACCGCTACTGCTCCCTTTGGAATGCACGGCAGTTCCATGTCACATCGCTCCCAATCGGCTCCCAACGGAGCTTACGGAGCGCAGGTCGGAAACGCGGCCTCAGCCGTCACCGACTTTTGCCCGCTGGTTGCTATGCAAGCAAGCAGCCAAGCTCACTTCGAGCGCGCGTCTGTACCGCTAGCCGCAAGCGGCTTAGCCATTTCACGAGAGGCTGCCCCAAGCGGCGGCTGTGAACAACGACAGGCGCTCCCCGAGAGTGGCGCGACGCCGGCCGGTATCCCTTTTGAAACCGCGCCGCTTATCGAGCTCGGAGACAGTTCCCCACCGCTCGAACGCGCCGTTAACACACCGACAGCTTCCTTTGAAGCGGGTGCACAGACGCTGCTGCAAAATGCCGCCCAAATGATTCAGGCCCTCGCGGGGGCAGTCCAAACGCTTTCGGCTGTTCCGAAACGCACTCATCCCGCTGTCATGTTGGCCGTTCCGACCTACAGCGGGTACGGTGATCTGCAAAGTGCAAGAGATTACTTGGACTCCCTCACACGTTACCAGAGAGCCATGGGTCTGGACGATCAGGAGGTGCTCGGACGCGTCGTCCCAGCTGCACTGACTGACACGGCGGCGAGGTGGTATCGGCTTTCAGGCCACCGAGCAGCAACCCTCGATGAGTTCCGCGCGGCCTTCCTGCGCGAATTCTTACCCGCTGACTACGAGAGTAGGATGCGGCGCGAGCTCGAGCTCCGCACGCAAGCTCCTGATGAGTCGCTTCAGGAGTACGTACGCGCGATGGAAGACCTTTTCTCTATCGCTGAGCCCAGAGCTTCGAACGAGGAACGCGTCGAACGGGTGATTAGGCAGGCGCATCCGACCTTTTCGGCGTACCTGCGCGGCAGCCGCTTCCGAGATTTAGAGGAATTGGCCGCCGAGGCGAAGCGCATTCAAGGCGACATTCTCGCCGCGCGCGCCTATCGCCCGCCACCGCCAGCCAGCGTGGCCCTTGAACCGCGCTGCGCGTGGGGAGGGGCCGTGCCCTCTCCCCAACGGCAACAGCCCGCCGGAGCTGCCTTTGCGGCTCCCGCTAGAAGCGGGCACAGTTGGGAGCTGAGCGATCGCGCTCTAGATCCCTACGCGTACGCGAGGCGCGCAGCAGCCTGTGCTGCACCGCAACTCGACGCGCGCGAGCAGGGACGCTATCCGACCCAGCGCATCGATGAGGGTGACACTCGTCATAACAGATCCTTTGATCAACAGGCGAACCGACCCCTGCCGCTAGAGGCTGCTCCTCCTCGGGAGAGGGGCCGCGACGGCGCATCTTCCCTTTCCCGAGACGGAATGCGCTGCTTCCGCTGCCGCGAGCGAGGGCACATAGCGAGGGAGTGTCCCGTATCTAGGCCTCCTGTGAGGCAGGGAAACGGGGGCGCGGGTCGTTCGTGAAGGCACGAGCGGCCGAACCCTTGCTTCTCCCCTCCGCGTACCGGGCAAGCAGTCTTGCTGGTGCGCACGCGCCGTTTATTTCAGTCATTATTGCCGGCCGCGAATTTTCGGCGTTGCTAGACACGGGCGCGAGCGCTTCGTTGTTTGGCGAACAGGTTTTGTCCCACTTGCGGAAGCACTCGGTGCGCTTGCGGGACAGCCGAACGACATTCACCCTCGCGAAAGGCGTGGCCCAGTCGGCTGGCGCCGCAAGGTTGACTGTCACATGGGGAGATCGAAGGAGACGCATGCGTTTCGTTCATCTTCCAGGGCTCAGTGTTCCTGTGATTCTCGGTCGGGACTTTCTCCTAAAAACCGGTATCGTTGTGGACATTGCGAATGGAGGCTATCGCGACGGACCTTTTTCCCAGCTGAAGCCGTTCATCAGCCCGCCGGCGTATACAACTGCCTGTGCAGTAGAGGCGTCGGAACTGTGTCGCGTGCAAAGTTCGGGGGCAGGCCCCTGCGCTATGCGCTCGTCGGCTCAAAATCCCCATCGGGATCGAGCGGCACGACACGCAGAGGCTCCGCATCCTTTGACCGCCTGTGCGACTCATTTGGATGATACACAGAAGGCTCGTTTGTCGGCACTGTTACGCGAGTACGACGAGCTCTTCACCGATCAGCCGGGCTGTACTGAGTTGGTGAGCCACGCGATCGAAACGGGCGACGCGCTTCCTTTGAAGTGTAACCCCAGGCCCGTCAGCCTGGCCAAGAGGCAGGTTATTGACGGCTTGCTGGACGATATGCTTTCAGCTGGCATTGTTCGCCGTTCGTCCAGCGCCTGGGCGTCTCCAATTGTGTTGGTGCCTAAGAAAGATGGCAGTCATCGCCTGCGCGTAGACTACCGCCGTCTGAACGGAGTGACTCGTAAGGATGCCTATCCGCTCCCCACGATTAGCTCCATCGTAGGAAACCTCGGCACTGCGCGGTACTTCACCACGTTAGATGCCTCCAAAGGTTACCTACAGGTCCGGATGGATGAGCGTGACCGGTGCAAGACCGCGTTCACCTCCCACAGAGGGTTGTTTGAGTTCACTCGTATGCCCTTTGGTCTTTGTAATGCTCCTGCGACTTTTCAGAGACTCATGGACCGCGTTCTCGGGGAAGCAAAGTGGTCATACTGCATGTGCTACCTCGACGACATCGTGATTTATTCACGAACCTTCGAAGAGCACTTGGCCCATGTTGCCGATGTGCTTGGGAGGGTGAGGGCTGCCGGGATGACGTTAAATCCCGCGAAAGCCCAATTAGCGCAGACTCGAGTTCAGTTACTTGGGTTTACGCTGGGCGAAGGCTCCATTGAGCCCGACAGGGAGAAACTTCGAGCAATCCTCGATTTCCCCGTGCCCAAGGACATACGCGGCCTGCGCCGCTTTCTTGGAATGGCCAACTTTTACCGGTCGTTCATTCCGTCCTGTGCCCGAGTGCAGGCGCCCTTGACCAAGCTCTTGGGTAAGTCCGCTGAGTGGCGATGGGGACCTGAGCAGCAAGAGGCGTTTTGCCATCTGTCTAGCGCCATTGCGGAGACAGCGCAGCTCAAGCTCCCCGACCTGACCAGACCGTTTGTTGTCCAGACTGACGCGAGTGATCTGGGATTAGGAGCAGTTCTCCTACAGGAATACGATGGCGTGTTGCAGCCGCTGGCCTTTGCCAGCCGCTCGCTGATACCCGCGGAGAAGAATTATTCCGTGACCGAAAAGGAGTGTCTCGCCATCGTGTTTGCACTGCGGAAGTTTGATGTCTACCTGGATGGGACGAAGTTTGTGGTGCAAACAGATCACAGCGCGCTAAGCTGGCTGATGCGGCTCCGTGAGCCTGCGGGCAGGCTGGCGCGCTGGGCTCCCCTAATACAGCATTATGACTTTTCAGTGCAGTATCGGAAGGGGAGCACTAACGTGGTAGCTGACGCGCTATCTCGTGCCCCAGTGTCTACCGGGAGCCTGGATCCCGGTGCGACAACCGCTAGCGGTGCCTTTGCGCAAGCAAGCGTCGGGGGCGAAACGGCGGCCGAGCCGCCGAGCGGAGAGAAGGGTGAGTGCGCCGACGAGCGAACCCTTTCCGCGAGCCAGGCAAGCAGCGCGCCGCGAAGCGGGCGAGAGGGTGAGCAACACGTAAGCGAACCCATGACGCCGACGCAAGCGGCAGCGACGGCTGCAGTCCTGAGAAGGAACGATACCAGGCTCCCCTTTGGGAGAATGGGAATCGCTTTCAGCAGGCAAGAGCTACTGAAGGCCCAGCAAAATGATCCGTTTTGTCACGAGTTGAGCGACAGTCTCAGGGAGATGGAGCGCCGTGACGCTGCTGGTAGTGCGGCGGGCGCAGGGGGACGGGAACCGGCGTGTGTCGCTGGGTCCCCCGCGGATACATACTTGCTGGACCATGACGGGCTCCTGCTGAAATACATAGCCACCGATGAGGAGTCCGTGGACCCGTTTAAGGTGGTTATGCCCAAAAGTCTGAGAGCCGCTCTATTGCGATCCTCTCACGACGAACCCATGGCCGGTCACCTGAGTGGCTCCAAAGTTTTTGCAAAACTGAGCAAGACTGTGACCTGGCTGGGCATGAAGCGTGACATTTTCCGCTATTGCCGTTCCTGCCATGTCTGTCAAGCGGTGAAATCAAGGGGTGGCAAGCCGCCCGGCCTGATGAAACCGATTGTCAGTGAGCGTCCGTGGCAAGTGGCCACCTGCGATCTAATGGGGCCGTTCCCCAGAAGCAAGCAGGGGTTCATACATCTGATGGTAGTCGTGGATCATTTTTCGAAGTGGGTGGAGTTGTTTCCGCTTCGGAAGGTGACAGCGCGAGCGGTGCTCGAGAGGCTGCAGGAAGTGTTTTGTCGGTTCGGCTTTCCGGAAAGGCTGATCACGGACAACGCGTCGTATTTCACCGCTCGGGTGTTTGGTGATACGTGCCGTTCCCTAGGAATTAATCACTGCACCACTTCGCCCTACCATCCCCAGTCCAATTTGACGGAGCGAACCAATCGTACGCTCAAACCGATGTTGGCGGCCTTTGCCGAAAGTCAAAAAGACTGGGCAGACCATTTGAGTGAGCTCGCGTTCGCAATCCGAACCTCCGAGAGTCGCTCTACTGGTTTCTCTCCTGCTTTCCTCAACTTCGGAAGGGAGTTGGCAAATCCGGTGACCAGTGTCATGCAATGCCAGCTCGGAGACGAGGAAGCACCAGCAGACTGTTCTGCTTACGCATCAAAGCTTCGGGACAGGCTTTGTCGAGCTCTCAGTAGAGCAAGGCAGAGTTTGGCATCGGCCAGGGCGGCGCAGAAGGCCCAGTATGACCGGAAACATCGCCATCTTTCATTTAAGGTAGGTGATCTTGTCCTGAAGCGCAACCACGCTCTTAGCGACGCGAGCAAGGGGTTCTCAGCCTCGCTCGCTCCTAAGTGGCTTGGTCCGTACCGAGTGGAGAAAGCTTGGACTCCGCTCGCGTACTTGCTGAAAGATCCCCTTTCGGGAAAACTCAGCCGTGCCCACATCGCAGACCTGAAAGCCTTTGCGTCGAGGTCTGACGAGCTCCCGCCAGCGCCCAGTGGCACTGCGCGCAAGCGACGGGGCACACCCGGGGCGGCGGACCGCATTCGGACCACGCACCGGTATAACCTGAGGAAGCGGTCACCTTAGTGATTTCGCGCCGGACGGCGGACTTATTTCCGCAACCGAAGGCCCTCACATTGCTACCTAGCCTCAGTTGCCTAACTTCTTTACGGCCTGTGCTCGCAAAGAAGTAAGCCCCGCCCAGTTTGCTGCTATTTTTGTTTGTTTGAGTGTTCATGTTTATACTTGATGTGTTTCCCGTATTTTTCCGCGTATGGAGTGTCATTTTGTTTTGTTTGCTTTTCGCTGTGTTTTTTTCTTTCGCCTGCGGAGGGGGTCGTGCATACTGGTGCTTATGCGGGGGGAGAGGTACGAAGGACGCTACGCGCCTTCCATCGCGTGGCGCGTTGGGAGAAGCCCGTCTTCGGAGCTGTGTGTGCGTGTGTGTGTGCGTGCGTGGTGGGTCTGTGCGTGCCCTGGAAGTGTGCGGCGTGGTGACGACACCATAGGAAACCACCTTCACCCTATCGCCGTGGACCCTGGAGGTGTTCGGGAACACGCTGACGTCAGGCGGACCGCCCGGCTGCGTCCTTGTCTCGGCCGTCGCCGAGAAGCCTTGCTGCCGTTTGCCTCACGGCTGCTGCGCGAGGCTAGCTGACATGGCAGCTGCGCCCGGCTCTCTGCCGACGCCGGGACGCCTTGCAACCAATTTGGCTTGGCGTCAGGATTGCACGAGACCTCGCTGTCCCAGCGAGGTCTTTGATCATCCAGCCTGGAATCCGGGACCTCCGAACCACCCCCGAAGCGGCGTTCGTCGGACTCGCGGGTCTGTAGTCGACAAGAGCGTCGAGCCGAAGGTGAGCCCGTTCCGGGCATGCGGACCTCAAACAGGCCTCTTGCCTCGCACTCTGGCCAGCAACATCACGCGCGCCGCCTCCCCTCCGCGCCGTGGACGCTCTCCCGCGTGGGCATCACGAACACTCGTCTTAATTTCTTTTACCCCCTTCCGTAGCACCATATTGTATAGTATAGTGTATTTCAAGTGTATTGTGTTATTATTTTTTTTCCTTTTTTATTTGTAGAGTAATTAGCAGCAGTTGTGGGCCTGGGCTGAGGTTAGCTGTTGCTCATTGCATAACGCCTTTGCATGCATGGGCGACGACCGGCTGCCTTTGCAGACCGGTATAGGGTGATTTAAGGAGAGGAGGATGTGGGGATCCGAGGCGCGCCCGAAGCCACTGCGCGGGCATTTCGAATCCTTTCCCTCTCCCGTTCTCCCGCGAAGGCAAGTGGCGCCATTTTGCGCTACGCGCCGACACTCGTGGTGGCGCTGCGCGCGGTCGGAGAGCCGCGAAATTCGGCGACAGACGCGCGTGCAGGCCGGGACGAACTCTCTCTCTCCCCGGACGCCGCTGGGTAAGCACGCATTTTCCTTCCGGTCCAACGTCCCCTTTGGGAATCGCTGGGCTGTAGCCTGCCTGGGTGCCTCGGCATCTTTGCAGGCGTGTTTACCTCAGTGTTAGCTCCGGTTCGTACGTGAAGCCAAAGAGCGGTGCCTAGTGCTCGTGCGCGGTCGTACCACGCCGAGTCGCACTTGCCGGAGGCCCACGCGTATGGAGATTGCCCTAACCTTCGCGACCAGGCCCAGTGGTCATCGCGAGGGTGCGCAGCATAGCCGCGAGGGACCTTTTTCCCGAGCGGCGTGTCAAAGCTCGCCATTGCGAGCTGCGACGTGCTTCGCGGAACCCCAGTTGGTGTATCGTCCGCGCGGGAGGCCCTTTGCTTCCCCGTGCCCGGGAGCGGACGTGTACAGTGTGTGTGTTGGGGTGCCGCAAAAGGCAAATAAAGTGTTTGTGTGTGTATGTTAGCTCGAACACTGTGTTTATGCTGCGCGGCGCTCAACGCCTTTGCTAGCTGAGCGCGTGCGGAGCGGTGCGCTAAACGTAAGCAGGCGACGGTAGACGCGGCCCTGTGGCTCGCTAAGCCTGAACCCGCGGTGGTCTTCGGCTCCGGTGAGCATCGAGGCTACCACATAACGCACTCACATAATATAATGTGCCTCAGTGAAATAGTATTCAAACGCTTCGCAGCGTTTCAGTGGAATTGCACGGCCGCTACTAAAACAATCATTTTGGTTTATTTTAGCGACCGTGCCAGTGACTTTTATAGCATCGCGTGAGCGCATGTCTTTTGTGTGTGTGTGTGTGCGGGGGGGGGGGGGGGGGGGGGGGGCGTCACGTTTTGCTTATTACAATTGGAGGAGGAAAAAATGGACAGACAGATTTCAGCAAATTATAATTCGAGAGTTACCTGCGAAATTTCATCCTCTCAAACTGCACTAAACGGTTACCAAGATAAAGTACATCTTGATGATCAGTTGAACACATGACTACCACTAATTACCGGAGTTAGAAGTTAGAACCTCCTAGAACACATGCTTCTGCCAGCGAGACGCCTGACAATGAATGCGTTTGCGTGAGGAAGAAGACAATGATTTTTCCATGTGAGGCATGATTTTTTTTCTCTTGGGAACAGTAATAAACCAAGATGGTTTGTGCGTTGGAGGGCAAGCCACCCCGTTATTTTCGTCTCTTTGTTCTCATTTGTAACCTTTCGCGACGCTGTGCAGGCGCGTTCGTGGTCGTCTCGCACGAGCGTTTACAACAATGAAAGCCAGGCGCAAGACGCGCGTAGTCACACATACTGCTGACTGAACTTCTTGTATAGCTTCCACAGCGTTGCATATATTGTATGAAACTGAGTATAGGTGCATCAGCCAGCGTAGGCGTGCACACGAGGGGGCTGGGCGCCCCCCCCCCCCCTCCTTGGGAGGGAGAGAATACAACATTTATTGGTAGAAATAAGTCGCTATTGGGGATGGGCCTCCTAGTCCGGAAGACCATTGGCTCTTGCCGCCGCCCGGGCACGACGGTCGACCAGGGCTTGTTGCTGCACTGGGTCAGAGCTGGACTGGGTCAGAGCTTGGGGGCTTACATGACCGGTCATGTAGGCTTTTACAGAATCCAGTTTTTATTTATGCTTGTTCTATAAAAGCATGAATACACTTATTTGTTGTGGAAAGCTGTGGTTTTCCTTTATTTTGACTTACAGGCACCATCGACAAGTTTTACATTTAGGTTGCCGCAAAAGTTTTTCAACAAAATGTTGGTCAGTAGCATATGTATCGGCACTATTTTGTTCATGTGGCCACTCTCACGTGCGTCTAAGTCAGGTTATTCTTCGTTGACCAGACATTGAACTGTCCGCCTTGTACTTTGCTACGAACTAGTTGTTATCCGATCATTAGTAGTTCTGGCTACGCAGCAAGCCACTTTACGACAAAGTAGCAGTGGGCAACAGCGTTATCACTCCTCAGTCGAACTGTTTCCTGACACCGTAGCGCTCATTAGCGGCAAAGGCAGTGATCGTCTTATCCGAAGTGAGTTCGTCTTTTCACAAAGCACAATATAACTTTTCCAGGGTCCCGTACATTGAATATTCTGCCACGTTGACTAGAACGTTCTGCATCTTCAACAAAGTCTCGCTTCTGTCGCATCGTTGCAACTAGGATGTAATTACCTGATTGGGTACAACTTACCACTACTGGTCAGTGGAAGTTGTCGGCACAGTGCTCGACAGGCATACTTTGAAAATTCCGGCAATGACAAGCTTTCATACGTTCACCATCGTGTCCCCTTTGAAGCGGCGCTACATACGTATCATTCACACGGCATGTCAGCGTCCTTCCTTTCACAATTTCGAACCTCACAGGCACGAAAACACTTAAAGGAACGCGCAAAACACGAGCAGCTGAACCACAAAGAGATGCACATTACTAAAGACGTGCCGGGGAACACTGGTTCTATGAACGCGTGACGAACGCGCAATCTTCCTGCATACCGAAACCATTTGCCGCTTGATGAGACCGCCCCACCTGCTGATGTCGGGCGAGTGGAAAGGGTTTATCACTAAGCCCTCCTCCTTTTACGGTTGGTGTTTGTTACGTGCGGCGACTAGACTTAGCTACTGAAGCAAACTATGAGGCCTGGAGATATAATTCATGCCTGTTCTACCCGTTTTATTATGTTTAATTGCGCCACTTTTGGCGAACGCTTGAACTCGCGTAACGCAACTTGATGTTTCATTTCATAGATGGAGCTACCACCAAAAAACGCCTGTGAGACTTATGATTCATTGAAAATATTTTGTTTGAAGCACTGAGTGGTCAAGTTAGCGAGCACAAGTAGATAAAAGACACAATATGCATCTACTAATGTGCAATACTCGTTGGCAATTAGCGTCTAAAAGAAAAAAAAAGCGAGTTTCTACGGGACTGGTCAGCAGGAAAATTACGTAAATTCACTGCTGTCTTGCAGGTTCCATAATAAAGATAAAGGAATTTTCTCTTCATAGAATCATAGAAAGGGCCTTGCTTCTTCATTATGTAGAAGTTCACAGTATCAGCTTGTATAGTTTTGTCGCTTCATCGGTAATGCGTGACCAAGTACAGCCATAAACTGCCGCATTGACACAATAATAATTCATCAAGTTTTCGTCAGAACACAAAGCAACTTCGCATGGAAAATAAGTGTAATGTAGTCTACATAGCCACTAAAAATTATTGTTCTGCTTTGAAAAGTATAAAAGATATTCTCACAAAAACTTTTAATATTTTGCCCATTTTCATTGGAGCGTAAATAAATTACTAATTATTTTATGGCTAATATCTCTTCATAGAAACCTTAAATAGCACTTCTTCTAAAGGCATGGTAAATTTGGTCTTGTTATGTTGAACAGTTTCGCCGTACTGGCAGTACAACGGAGGCTTGTACAACGAAAATGCCTTTTGTTGCTCACACTATTTTCATTGCTATTAGGTTACGCTTCCGAACAGGCATTAACACCAGGTGTCATTAGAAAGCGGAGATCATAAGCTTTCTGAATTATTACAATTAATATTTATTTGTCAAGCGCAGCGAGCACAGTGCGTCCGCAAACAATGCGTAAAATGCGGAGGGGGGTTCGCCGGAGTGGGACCGCCACCTTAATTTCTTGGTAAGTAGGGCACTGCTGTTGATAATATTGCCGTTTTAGACGTTGTCATACATTGAGCTTTCACTCTGACATAAACTGTTACTTGCCTTTAGTGTCCCTTTAACATGAGACCTAAATGGCTTTCCCTTAATTAAAGATGACATAATTTGGTGCACATTGATATTGCCAAGAAACACTTCGGATTTATGTACTTAATTTTATGCGTATTCATTATATTGAGCTCCGACTATATTCTATGCAACTTAAATGAATAAAGGAAGACACTCAAGACCGTTTCCTTGCAAAAATAAATTAATTAAAATGCAAGCCCAAAGACCTTAGAGAGGAATAAAGAAAACAAGGTAAGTTTTTCATTATAAGTGAAAGGCATCTGTCACGAATCAGGTGTCATGCGAGGAGCTTATGGAGCCCCTGACTAACTCCGTCATATGCCTCTGATAGGAATACTGCCGTTTAAAGACTGTTTTAATGCCACACTTACAAGAATTTACAAAACTTTTGCAGCAGGCTCCAAAGCTGCGGCTAGGATGCCTAACCTCGGCTCATAGCAACGTGTGGATTTATATTGTTCAGTATTTCGGACAGAGCCAATGATAGATGCAATAAGTTTACATAAACCATACAACTAGAGTTGCTGGCCTTATGGCTTCACAAGTTACCCTCGATTTTCCTTTCACTTGTTCTTTAAATACACCTCGTAAAAGTATTATGGCTCCCACAACAATCACTGGTCCACTAAAGGTTGATCTGCTGTCTTTCATACCATGTTTGTTGGGGCAAGCCACAAAACTAGAAGGCAGCATAATGTCAACTTAAGAAACCTTACTTGTCGGGTGTGCTTTTCCGCAGATCAATGCCAAAAACATAAGCGTCTTCGCCACAGCTGAGAACCGTGTGCGGTGAGTCGTTCTCAATGGCAAGCTGCGGTAGGGAAAGTGGATGACAATGACAGGGAATGCATGTTTCACCGAACCGGAAACAGGAAACATTAAAACAGAGATGCACCAAAGTTGATATCTAAGTCTCATTAGCGCATGTTCACTTAGGCAACAAGCACTGGCACACTTTTCATTGCAATGTGAAGGCACTCTTGCACAGTTATCCAAGTCCTGGCGGCTTTAAAGCTACATTCATGTTCAAGTGGGCCTTTAACTTCAAAATGACAGTAGAACATTTAAACTACATAAAAATCGAATCCGCGCTTGATTTTTTTACTGAGAAAAAGCAGGATATCTTCGATACTTGCAGTAAGGAGACGAAACCAATGAACTTCGTCTTGATGAAACAAAAAATTATTTATTTAATGTCGTTGTCACCATTCTCAGGCAGCACTTTGTCACTATGAATAACGAAATATGTCACCCTAACTATGATCAATATTGCATTTGATGTTATGCACTGATCAAACAACTCGACAATTGCGAACGGGACAGTGGCCAATGCCAGACTAACCGCTTTGCTAGCCTTTACTGCGATGCATGCAATCCTCCTGAACCCAGGAACACATGACTTGTTGCCAATAGATGAACGAGTAAAAAATAACTTGCCATGCATTGTGGTGATGGCAATCTTGTTGTTCCCTTTAGAATGGGTTGCCATCTTGTAGTGACAATGATGCTGAACTGGCTCTGACTACCTTTTAGTGAATGCAGTTTTGGTTTCGTATTGGACTGCATTTCTTAAGAAACTATTTGATGAATTTCCTCGAACAAAATGCACATGTTAGAATTTAATAAGTGCTGTAATAATTATTTGCATGGTACAATTTTGTTGGGCCACACCGAAAATAGGCAATCTTGACAGGAAATTACACGTGTTTCGATGCATGTACCATTCATTAAGTGCTACGTAGTCTGAAAGTATGATTCTGCTGCTTTTAGAACCATTACTGCAGTCACCAATTGGGTCAACACACATGAGATGACTGCTGAAGTCTGAATTATCCTGCAAAAGCCCGTTTCCAGCCCTCAAAGGAACCTTTTGCTGAAATCGATTATCTGAAATCCGCTGCACTAATTTACAGCTGATTTACTGTTAATGAAGCAAAATTTCATCTTGGCCTTTGAAGGCAAAGGTGTGAAAAACACGATTTTCCCTCAAAAACAAAATACTAAATGTAAGAAAGCAGAGGAGAGGCACAATGGTGCATTGTAAAAAGCTTATCTAGCTGGAGCAGTAGCAGATAATGTTGAAGGAAAATGCTATCTTCCCACAAAGACACCATTTTTCTACTTCCTTGTGGCAGTGCCACTTGAAAATTTTATCTACGGCAACACTCAAGCGGAAGTGCGCAGCTCCACAACACGTGCCAATTGCGATCAGTGAGGTTGATAATGCCGAAACGTCACAGAAGCTTCATAATGTCAAAGCCTAACAAAAGGCAAGTGCTAATAGGACATCTGACAGGATCAGTACACTGTACGTAACTCTGTCTCAAGTGTTTATCAGTTGCACAAATCAGCTACTACTATGTGGCAAGCTAACAGATGGAAAACTGGCATGCTTTTCCGTCCTTTTAATTCATACTTTTGATAAAAATTCTGAAAATTTTGGTGTTTTACATGCCAAAACCTCAATGCAATTATAAGGCATGCCCATTAATTTCGACTACTTGTAGTCCTTTAATGTGAACTTAAATGTTAATATACGTGGGCCTTATTGCATTTTGTCCTTATCAAAATGTGGCAGTCATCACTGAGAATCTAATCACTGACTCGCACTTAGCTGCACACCATTTCAGCCCCTATGACAACATGGCGAGTAATTTACACAACCGGATTAACCATGCTTGCGTTACGTTCAGGGTCATGTGAACTGTAGTAGAGTGCAACATCAAGGGTTCCCAAGACACCTCACCTGGTTTGGGTTAATCATTGAGAAAAGAAAATGTTAACACAGACGCAGTCAGCCAAATAGCATTACACTGATGCATTGATGCATAGCTATGCAACATCTCACAAGAGCAAGCACATGCCAAAACCGAATACTGCCCTTGAAGGGCTTGCCACGAAGTGTTCTGCACAATGGGACTTGCAACAATGTGGCACATTCTGCAATGTGCGCATACCTTGTGGGCAGTGGCACGATGCTGAGCGAGTCTCCTGGTCGTTTTGCAGACACCTGTTGAGGAAAGTTCCGCAAGCCGAACCAGACCATCACGGGCACAGCTCACTATGTAGCAGTCGCCAGTCATGGGCACAAACTTGGCCTGTATGTGTGAAAAGTGTGGAGTATAGTTTTTAGAACAACAGTTAAATTTCAAGATCTTATGGGTCAAAATGATTATTATGGAGGAAACAGCAGTGAAGTATGCCGGTTAAATTGGGCTACCTGGACTTTCCTAATACTGAACCTAATGCACATACAAAATTGTTCCTGAATTCTGCCTACATTGGAATGTGACCGTCACTAATCAGGATCGAATTTATAACTTTGTGAACGTGCCATTAGTCCTTTAAACCTAATTTTAGCCTTCAACCGATTTACTACACATAAAATAGATGACAGCTGTAGGTGTTCCAAGAAGCAGTGTCGCCTGCTTGTCCTAGTGTCCGCTAAGATCAAGCTTTTTTTTTTTTTACATGCGAGAAGCATGTGCTAGAGTATCTACAACTTCAAAAATATGTGTCAATATTCTTTTATTCTGTTAATTCATGCAGTGACACTCTACTACCATAACACATATCATTCTAGAACATCACTTCCTATACCGCATTGTTTATTTTTATGCGATATGAAAGCTGATGAACTATTTCAGTGAAGTGACAGAGCAGCAGCAGTACAGCGCAAGAATTTTCGGCACACAGGAGTCAGAAAGAAAAAAGGTTTTTTCAGCCAACACACACATTGCGAAATGAAAAGGCAGAGTCTGTATCTGCCTGTGTGACCACTATGCTGCTGCACTTAGCTTCATGCTGCAAGGATGCCAAAAATGTCACAAGCCTCAAGTGAAAGGCAAAGCATTGATAGCAATAGCAAAGCGTGAGATGATTAGACACTTACATGAAGTAAAACTGATAGTTTTAAAAACTAGAAAAATTGCAGTAAGCATGTGCTTGTTAAACAAGCCCGATGACACGTGCAGACGGAGAGACATCAGTACAATGCATTAGGATTGATGTTTGCACTATCTCTGTACTCTGACACCTAGATTAATTTGACCTGACACTACAACCTGCTAGCCCCCTCATTAACTCAGATAGTAGCGTTACAGCAATGAAAAGGTTCTGACACCCGGTTCAATCTCTGAACCATGACAAACATTTTTTCAACAACGAAGCTTTCTTTCTAAGAAACCTGTAATGGTTTCCATTAAGTAATCTCAACACTGCATTAAGTCACTGCCCTCTTCAGCCCAACCTCATGCATCTTGCCCTCGTACGGGAAGCATACAGCATGCGAGCTGCTCATTCTCGGCACACCAACCTTAGATGAAAGATTACAATGACAGCAATGGTAAAAATTTGCCCGGAATGTACAATTACAACTATTGCAGTAAAATTTGTGACCAGAATACAGCAGCACACAGCAATCTATGCCTTCCGCATTATTTTCCGGATGCATTATCGATGAGAGGGCACCTATGACCCACTGCCCTCTGGCTTGCTGGCACAGCGCCATGCGTATATCGTTGTCAATAATGCAGGTAGTTATCACAAGACAATGCTGCAGCTATCGAGTGCTATGCCACTCATGCTTCCGGTTCACATAACTGAACCCTGTACCACAATCTGTCTGTATTCAGGCAGCACTGCTCATTATGAAGATTGTGTATCAACAAGCTCGAATGTCTACTGTGTTCTGTGCTGTAAGTAACTCAATGTTGTGTGTTCAATAAAGTGCAGCCAGCAATGTAAATGGTACAGGCCACATGTATGCAGAGTCTGTACAAAGTTCAAGTGCGATAAGGTCCTATCGCAGCCCATGGACGGTATGATGAGGAGTCGAGAAAAAGCATGTCACATGCACAGGTTGACAGGAGAGGCCGCAAGTGGCGGCCATAGAGGAGAAGGGGTTGGGGTGAGATGGTTGCTGGCAAAGCATGCACGACAGCACTGCCTTGAGCGTTCAGGCAGTGGCAAAGTTCATGAAAATCAGTGCGAACATCCTATCTTCAGTTCCAAAGGCTGAGCCAACTGGTGACTTCGTGTGACTGTCTCCACTGGCATCCCCTGTATCTCTGTGCATTCAATGCTGCAGCTCACGTTATTTAAAAAGAGCGACAAGCAACTCGATGGGTTTGCCACTTCTGTTTGTGCTGCTTATAACACCAGCGTAGTCAAAGCAGGTGTTCATGGTCATTGAGTGACATGTTTTTGTGTGCGTGTGTAGATGCCATGCTCGTTAGTATGTGAATACTTCCTGCTACATATAAGGCCAGCAAAATTACAAATATTTTTATAGCTGTTAGATGCAATGCTATCGCTCGAGCTTTGCTTTTTAGGCAAAATTGTGACTTCTTCTCTACAGCATGAACTTCAGAAAGAGAAAGTCATTAAAAAAATTTGCCTAATATGAATCACTGCAGTCAATGACAAAAAAAAACAAAAAAAGGAAATGCTGGAGCCCCCAGAAAAAGAGCCCTGAACCGATTTTCTGGCACTTTTCTTATACAATACCTCATGCCGACTGATTCTACAGCGTGTCTAATAAATACGATAACAAGCACAAGACAAATGCAGAACATTTCAAATACTGCAACTTTCATCAGTGCTTCTGATCTCTAGGAATCATGTGGCCCAAAAGCAGGCACAGCCCCTGAGGTACATTTACAGTACAGAACAAATACCAGTCATGTGTTCAGTCTTCTATCTGCTGTCCTGACTGCCGTGCTGTACACACTGGAGACCATAATCTTAACATCAAGAGATGTTCCAAAGGCTGCTCAGAAATTGTGCGATATCGAAACACATGGGTTACGAGGAAAGCCACAGTAGAGTCTACATTGATCTTTTGACTGCTTAAGGCGATGTAACTGGCAGCTAAACCTAAGCACACAACTTGTTTTTGCTAGTTATACCTAAGAAAGAGCAAGATACATTGAGGTTTGGATGAACTTCCTGCATAATAAATGTGCCTTCACTTACCTTCAATTTTGCAGTGCACTGTTGCATCTGATCACTTTGCTGAAGGCACTACCATGTTTGACAATTCATTTGAAGTGCTCCTTCCTGAGAGCGATGGCGAAAGTATAATTTTTCTTTGCTCAAAATGAATACAGCTAAAAACGAAATTACTTTATTTCTAGCCTCAGCGTTAATTATATTTATGCAAAAATAGAACATGAATGACTTATGGATAAATAGATAATTATTTAATTAAGATTAATTACTCTAAAACACATAAATCAACATATTATGACATTATTCTTGCGGCAATAGAATGTGAAGTGCCCCGAGATAATGTTGTGTAAATCTGACGCATTTATGGACAGTTCTTCATAGGTCGCGCTAGAAACTATTGTTGCCAAGTTGCAAGTCGAGCATGTCAATACTTGTGTTTCTTTCGTCAGTGTGTTATGCAATGGACTCGCTGATCTTCGTTCAACTTGTGGGATTGCTACAACCCCCTGTAAAGTCGTTTTCGCCTCACGGTGCACGCACATCCGGCGGACTAGTCGTAGCTGGCGTGGTTAGTTTCGCCATCTAGCGAGAGATGGCACTGTGGATGCATGGTGGTACTGCTTGACGGGAAGCGAGGTTACACTAGCGCTTGAGGAAGAATGCTTTCAGTTTGTTTGGTTATAGCGCAGCTGTGGAGGGTCACCTAACGCGGGAGGCCCGTGGGACAATTCCGTGGCTTGGTCCCACGGGCTCCCGGGTGAGTCAGATGTCGGCGATGCCGCATTTGCAGTACATTGTATGTGTTACGTTGTTTTGTGTGTGTTATGTTCTCTGTGTGTTTTATGGCCATTGTATTTGGTTATTTAGCGTGTTACTAGTTATGTATTAGATTCGGCTGGCGAGCTCACCATTGTAAAAGCTGCTTAATGTCCATGTGTTCATTTGCTCAACGGCGTGACTGTGTTTGTTTGTACCGAGAGTGTGATTCTTTTGACCCCACAAACAAATGTCACACTAACTATCCAAAATCTTCTTGCTTCTAAGCACACAAACTGTTTTTGGTTTTTGCCTCCATAGTACCGTATTTTCCAGTGTATAAGATGCACCTTTTTTCCGATATTTTCGCTGGTGCGTCTTATACAACAGTGCGTCTTATATACGCAAAAAGTCATGCGATTCTGCAAGACCAAATTGTTTATATTTAATTCACGAGCACGATAAACTGAGCGTGAGAGAATTCGTAAAGATATATCTAATTTTGTTATAAGAATGGGGTGGCTGTGATCTTGCATGTCAGCTACTTGCTGTTCAAGCAGTGTGGCGACCACGGAGATCATGGCGGCAATAAAAGCCACCACCGTCGCGCCCCCCCCCCCGTTGTACTGTTTCAATTGTTTGTCCTTAAACAAAACATCAAACCCGCAGAACTGAGGCAATAAATAAAAAAGAGCACCACAACAGTTCATTGTAATGCCCACAATATCAGTTACAAAAAGCGAAAGTACCACTTCGTTATCATCATCATCAGTTTCCGTGTGAGGTGTAGCTGCAGTCCAGCAGTAGTCACAGCTTCCGGCTTCCGGCCGCCATTAACGTTTTGTATGTGGTAACCGTGCGGCGCGTTCATTGTTTATGTGTTCCCGCCAAGTGACCCAAGTCTCGTAATACCGTAGAGGTATGGTAGCCACCATAGTAGAGGCAACACCAACGATGTGCTTCAAGGTGCTTACAACGCTGCGTAAAAGTTACTCAGAGGCCGACGACGGCAACCCAGCGACGATGCCAACCGAGGCGGAAGAACTTTTGACAGTGCGCCAGAGGATGTGGCTTTGAATCCAGTAGAATACATTTAAATAGTGGTTTTCTGCGCCTTAATAAAACTGCTGCTTACAGATATTCAGTACCGTTCGTGACTACGCATTTCGCAATGAATGTACTCTGCGTGGGTCATTGTGTTTTATCATGTTGACAGTGTTAAAAATGGATGCGTGTTATACAAAGGTGCGACTTATACACCGGAAAATACGGTAATGCAAATGTGTTGGGTGGGATTCGAACCCGACATCTCGCAGTCAACAGAAATATACCACACCATAGCCAACGAGTCACATTTGCGGGTGAACGAACCTACAACTGCGTGGAAATTTTCAGACACGTGGTTTTCCACAATTATGTCCCGATATTTTGGTAAACAAGGCACTATATTAGTCTGTGAGAGCTCAATACTTGAGGGAAGGGAGGGAAGTGTAATTTCTTAACGAGTTGAATTTTTTGCCAGAGCATGTGCTCTTTGGATGCGAAACCGAAACTGGGGAGATACAGGGACGACTGTAACCAAGACCCTTTGGCAAACAACATGGTAGCAATTAACCATGCTGCCATAGTTGAAAAGGAACGAAAGGAAACCAGTTCAGAAGGAAAAACCACTCCATTGGGTCCAGTCAATGCCCGCGACACAGAAACGTTATTCCTGTTATCTCTCTCTGTCTGAAAAAGGTATTTTCACTCAAAGATAAGAAGATAAAAAGGCAGCTGTCTCGGTATTTCCGCCATAATTACATCATGCCTGGCATATGCCTTTAAGCCTGCATTGTTAAGATAGAGGTAAAAACCACGCATCTCCATGAAGTGAATCATGATGAGTGGGCGAAGCTCTGGGTATCGTATGGGTAATAATAATAATATCTGGAGTTTAACATCCCAAAACCCCGATATGATTATGAAGGACGCCGTAGTGGAGGGCTCCGGAAATTTCAACCACCTGGGGTTCTTTAATGTCACCAAAATCTAAGTACACGTGCCTCAAACATTTTCGCCTCCATCGAAAATGCAGCCGCAGCGGCCGGGATTCGATCCCGCGACCTTCGGGTCAGCAGTGGTATCGTATGGGTGAGTAACCGTACGCTACCCGTGTGTTGCCCCATATAATGTAAATTGAGTGACATAAAGAGTCGACGACAAAGCTAGGTCCTAAGGTCCAGAATGTCTACGTTGAAGTCGCCGACTAGTATAAAAGGTTTATAATAATATCTGGGGTTTAACGTCCCAAAACCACGATATGATTATGAGAGACGCCGTAGTGGAGGGCTCCGGAAATTTCGACCACCTGGGGTTCTTTAACGTGCACCTAAATCTAAGTACACGGGCCTCAAACATTTTCGCCTCCATCGAAAATGCAGCCGCCGCAGCCGGGATTCGATCCCGCGACCTTCGGGTCAGCAGTCGAGCGCCATAGCCACTAGACCACCGTGGCGGGGTAGTATAAAAGGTTTGTGCTTGTAGGTATTTTATATTGTTCTGTCACAATTATGACTGATGTTTGTCCATTGTAAACCTTTTTTTTTTTTTTTTTCCATACATACACATATGTTTCGACTATAGCAATGGTTTTCTATATATCGTGACAGAGGACAGCGAGAGTCGATGACAAAGCTAGGTCCTAAGGTCCATAATGTGTACGTTGAAGTCTCCAACTAGTATAACGGGTTTGTGCTTGTAGGTGCTTTATATTGTTTCACCACAATTATTATTGATATTAGTCTATTGTTAAACCTGATGTTTCGATTTTACCAATGCTGTGCCGTGCGCACGGATGCCATACGAACAAGGCTCGGCCTTAAGGTGCTTCGCCCCTAAAAAGAAAATCTATGCACAATGCATGCAGACAAAACGCAGCAGCAACTATCCGTACAAATTTAAAAATTCCAAGAACTTATGTGCTGTAAAACATTACTTGAAGGTTCCTCACCAATAATTCTTTCCAATATATAAACTCTCTGAATCCCAATCCCCGTGACAATAGTAGCATTGCAAGAACTTATGTGCTGTAAAACATTACTTGAAGGTTCCTCACCAATAATTTTTTCCAATATATAAACTCTCTGAATCCCAATCCCCGTGACAATAGTAGCATTGCAAGCACACTCACATGTACAGTAAAACCTCATTAATACGTACCCGCTTTAAACGTACTAATGGTTAAAACGTCTGTGACGAAACCCCGATCGAGTCCCATAGAGCCCAATGCATTCGCTGACCGCTTAAGCCCTAACGGTTTGCCCTATGCCTACTGGTTAGTGCGTACCCTGCGTACTGCGATAACTTTTTGTGCCATAAAATTTTACTGCGCCGCTGAACTTCCTGATGCCACAATATGCCGCCAAAGGTTTTTCTGTTTTTTTCAAGAAGTGCGGAGATTGGCTGATCACGCATTCCGACTGCTGCGCGATTGTGGCGGTGCCTTTGCAGGTAAGCATTGGGAAAGAACAAAGGCGAGGTGGCGACCACCGATGAACTTACCAGCATGACTTATCGCCAACAACCTTATCACAATAAGTATCTTCAGCTATCTGCTTGGGCACGCGTGCGGTGGAGCACTACTTTAAGCCTACTGCATGCTTTTATTTGGCGAAAACCTGAACGCACTGGGCTGCCAATCGCTGCTACCTCACTGTGCGGGGACGCGTGTTCAAGCGTGCACAGCTTTGTAGATATGAAAGCAGACGGCTGTTGTGGAGTTGAGAGTTGCGGGCTGCCGACGCTGAGAAACCTTGCTGCATTGACGCTATCACGCTAAACGCACGCGTATGGAGCAAGCGTAGCGCTGTTGTATCCATACTGCACGCTTTTATTAGGCGGCCACCCAACGTGCTTCCGTCCGTTGCCAGGACCACTAGAGCGTCGCGGAGTGCGTATCGCTTGCAGGAAGCTCGTCATCACTGTGTTAACCGGTCAAGCTACTCGCCGCATCTGTGCACTGTCTGGAACGAAGTGGGTACGAAGAACACTCCCACGACAAATGCGCGTGCGGTACAGCAAGCGGCCCGGTAGTGACGGCGTGAGTAGAGTACGCAACGCGCTGCACGCAACTAGTCAGGAGATGATCGGCTCCATGTGGCCATACCACGTTTCACTGAAACTGTGTCAGTTTTCGTTTAGTAGCAGATCGCGGTACAGACACATACTACACATATATCGCAGAAAGCAGACACTGTCTGTTCTGTCACTATGTCAGTCACTGCGTATCCCGGATGCTGTAATAGTTTCGAAATGCTCTTTGGCATCGCCACCGCGCATTATCGGGCAGTCGTGTGAGAGTGCCAGGATCTTTTTTCCACTTTGGCGAAAAGGAAGAAAAGGCTTTGCGGTGAGTACTTTAGGCAATAATATTTGCTGTGGCATTCTATTCATTTCTTTGCTGGTGGCGATGGCGTACGCCAGGAGATGCAGATTTGTACTTGGTGGTTAATGCGTAGTACGGTTTAGTGTGTAGTTATGCCGCGTTCCCGGCAGGTACGTATTAACGAGGTTTCGCTGTAGTACGGTTTCCTGGCTAGTACACAACTTCCTTGGAAAAAGAAAAAAAAAAGAAAAACGCTCTCGTGTAACACCCAATACACCAACTTTAGAGGTCTGCGAAATTAAAAAACAAAAAACAAAAAAGAGAAATAAAAAGAACATTAACACTGCAGTTGGAAAACCACTGAATTTGGTATCAGTTGATATTGTGGCTAAATGTTTTAATGTTACTGGAATATTTACCAGCATGCTGATGAGGTGATAAGCTCTAGTGATAACGGAAGTGATGTCAGGAGAAGAAAGGATAAAAATTGAAGCAGAACTTAGGCACTGGTTCCAAATATTGAGTAAATCTGAGTGTAGATTATAGTCAGTTTGAATTATTACAAATTCAGGAAACTTTACTAAGGTGAAAGTTTTTTACGTCTCATGCTAACGTGATCTTAAGGGCAAAGCCAGCACAGGCTCAAAATCTTGCAGTCACATGATCACCCGCATGCCTTAAGCCACGGCGTGTGCGAGCTGCACATCAACTTCGTCTTTGCGGCTTTTGTGTGAGTAAAAAAAATGAAGAAAGTGCAAATATCACGCAACAATTCGCAAGCGGGCAAGACAAAGTGCGCCACGGCGGAAGAGGCTAGAGCCGCTCGAAATCCCACTAATCATAAGCGCCGTCGGGAGGAAGCAGCTATGAATGAAACTCTGGCAGCAGCCCGATGAGAGCAACATGCGGCCCTAATATGACACAGGCGTTCTGGAAATGCAGGAGTCATGGAGGCAGAGGCTGCTGCCGCAAAAGCAGATCAGTAGAAAGTTCCACAGAAGATCAAAAGAAGGTCTAAGTAGGCTTTTTCACCTTCACATTTAAAAAAAAAAAGTTCTCAACGTCCCCCGTTAATTTTTTCTGTGTGGGCATCGGAGGTGAGGAAAGCGGGTACAGGGAGGAGAAACCCTGGGTTTTCAAATGACATCAAGATAGTGGTGCTCGGCGGCTAAAGGGGTGCCTCTTTGAAAAAGACTGTGTTCGCATGATTCTATGCTCCTATTTTGTCATTCGTGCTGACAAAATTATTTTCATTGTGGCACTTAGTGCGTTTCCAGCTAAATTGTTTGATGCACCACGGATTTAGCATCGCTGATGTTGAAACCAATGCCCTTGAAAAACTTATTGTTAGTGTCTGAGTACATGTATTACAAGATTGCCCTGAAGTGGCACCGTCAACGACTAAACAACATGTGAATGTGGATTAGCCGAAGCTGCTTTTGCATTCGATAACCTCCTCAAGCAAGTCCGCCGTTGGAAAAGTACAAGGAATACGAAACTTCCCCACAAACAGCAGAAACGAGACTGCATGACGCCAGAACACTGGAACTATCGCCATAGAGAACAGCAACAAAGGAACACAAACAGCAAATGGAGGACGGGTGACATATACTAGATATGTGGCTAGTTTCTCAGTTCGATCTACGAATATTATAGTGTACTTGTGAATTTTGCTTACTGTTTTACTATCAAGACATATCTGAGGTTCCCTTGGTGCAGACTTTTTGCGGCAAGATGCTGTTTCGGTGTAGCATGGTGCAATGAACTTTTCACGGCACAATTTGATGCCTTTGAAGTAGCTGTTCCCCCAATTACTATAGTTAGACAGCGCAGCTGCACATGCAAGGTGCATTCTAGTTATAAATACAGCCCGCCCCAAAGAATAAGTGGCACAGAAGCAATGGCAGATCAGGCTGCACTGCCACATCATTCACGTTCTTACAAAAAAAGGAGAGAGAGAGAAATATTTCACCACAGCAAGCACAGCCTGTTCGCACACCTGAAACACATTGCTCCGATGGCCACTGTCGTACTTGAGCACAGGCTCGCCCGTGGCCCAGTCCCAAATGACGACGCTCAGGTCATCTGATCCACTGGCCAGCCGAGTGCCCGTCGAGTTGAAGTGCAGCGCGTTTACGCACCCATCGTGGGCGTGCATCTTGTACATGAGCTCCAATCGCTCCACTATGCGCCGGCTGCCATAACAGTCCAAGCGAAACTTGTCCACATGCGACGCAGCTGCCTTCCGACCGTACTCGCGCTGTGTCAGGGCTTCCCAGACCAGCCACTTATACGCAGGCGCAGGGGTGTTGGGCGTTGGGTCGTAATTGCCCTCTAGGCTCTCTGCGTCGTCCTGCATGTACAAAAAAGAAAAGCTGCAGTGACTGCCAGTCCAAGCTTGCAGAATTACTAAAACGTGTACTGCACAAGAAAGGAGGAGATCGAGGCATTAAGTAATGAGAAGTTGCTGAAACAGGAAATAACACTGGAACCAACGTTTTGACAGAAGGACTCTCTGGCAGTTGCCCCAACGATGACAGGTCAACGGCTACTCAACAAGTAAAGAGCGTGGTAAATGAGCCGAGACATATTTCGCGGCATTTTGTTAAAACATTTGCAAGATCTTTGCTACATATTAAAGACCAGTTGCAACGAAATTTCACTTTACGTAAGTTCATTAATAAATGCTAGTAGTACATACTATGCAAACACGAACAATGAATTTTCGAATAATGTATGTGGAACAGGCTTCCTCAACCTAAAGTAGCATGTGTATTGAACGCAAATCACGACTGGTACGAGTGAAATTACAAAGTCTCATTAATTAGAATTACTGCATTAAATTACTGCAGAATTAGAATCTGCAGTAATTCCAGACATTCACCTGCATTTTATATTTCCATGTATTACTTGTCTGGCTTTTATAATCACCCTATCATGCATCCCGAATAAGTCACTTTCAACAAAGAGCAATTTGTATTTGAAGTTAAAATATAGTACTACCGTATTTATTCGAAAATAGGTCGGGCACGAATATAGGTCGACCCCTACTTATAGCGCTCTACGAGAAATAAAAAAAAATATTCGAAAATAGGTCGACCCATGTTTTTTTTAGAAACAGGAAAATTGAAACATGGCACACCTTTATTTACAATTAACTTAGCGCCCTAGTCGCTGCCGGGAGTGTCATGTTCGTCAGATGTGCAAGGAAGGTTGTCGGATTCTTCGCAGGCATCCTCGGCATCCCAAATGACGTCGACTTCGCTGCCATCGAATGCGTTGGAAATGCAGCACTTTTTAAAGCCAGTCACGATAATTTCCGCTGGCAAGTCTTTCCGCGTGTCCTTCACCCACGTCGCAACTTCATTGAGGGAAGCCCTTCTTGCGGCGTCCCGTCGGTGTCATTGCAGCATCCTCCTTCATGAGCCACTCTTTGCAACTCTTCGCCACCCGGTCCTTAATGTAGCCGGGACGTCATACCTAGCGGTATGACGACCAGGTCTGTTGGCCTTCTGCAGGGCCTCCTTGACGCCCGGAGCCTCAGTTCTTTTTCAAGAGCGTCATGCCTGCCAATTGCTGGGCCGCGAAAAGCACGACGCTATCCATTGCACGCGAACAGTCGGTCCCGCTGCTTCCGCCAACCCCTAATCAACTTTTACGTCGAACTCACGCTGAGCGGCACATTTGCTGGAATTCTCGGCAAAAAGTATCACTTGACGCTTGAAGTCAGCTGTGTAGCGCTACCGACGTGACACCGTCGCAACCGCGCATTTGCAAATGCGAACCGTCACGTCAGATCAAATAACAAACAAAGAGTGAGGCCTTAGGCCAGTGCCAGTGCGGCTGCGCGTCGGCAGGCAGCACGGCTAGGGGGCTAGGGACTTCACGGCCTACCTAGGGAAATCACGGGTTCCAGCGCAAACATGGCGGAGCGGCTGCATTTCGCGGGGGCTTTGAAAAGGCGGTGTGCAGCTATTGCACAAATAACTTTTTTTTTCTTAGTTACTTAGTCGGAAAAGGCGAACGGGTACGGTTTTTATACCAGATTTTATGGTATATAATGTGCGTATGTAGCAGGAACTGCTTGAAGAACAGCAGGCGCGGCAGTTGAACGGCATAGGTGCGGTGCTTTTGGTCGCTTTGATCGCGAATATAGGTCGAGATTCTTTGGTCACGAATATAGGTCGATAGCTGATTATGGGCAACATTTTTGGGAAAAAAGGTCGACCTATATTCGAATAAATACGGTAGTATACAGTTTCTTTATTACAATTACAAAAAGAAGGAAAGAAAATTAAAAATTTCTTTTGAACGTTACTAGTTCAATAGTTCTTAGTATACCCTGCATTACATTTAATGGTAATATAGTATGTCACAACAAAATGACAACATAAGGAAGAGACGTACGCAAGTACAGTAGCATCTTGTAGATAAGACTCTGTGTAATAAGCTTTTCTGGACAACTCGTTACTTTTTCCAGCCAATGTCTACTAGAAGCTACTTTCGATGGTCAATGCAATCTATGTTTTCCCCCCAAATTGAATAATATGACTGCATAAATGGGCTTTCACTGGCCATTACTAAAACTCATACCTTCAGATATCAGTGCACCAGCTTAAATACCCCTCCAACTATCTACGAAAAATGTATTACATGCCCATGGCCATGTAGACTCTGCAGCAGCAGCATGGACAATTCACCACTTTTCGTGGTTCGATTACTAATGCACAGTTTAGTTAGAAAACTGCAGCTTCCTTTTGCAGGCATCGAAAGGAATAATGTTCAGCACAAACTGACAAGCTACTTCATTGTTGAATAAAAGTGCGTTGGCTGAGGTTCATGTGGCATCGAGAGAAACTTCGCCTAACCTACACTATTGAGTTTGTACTCAAATGTGCCTACTTTTATTAACTGATTGTTGAGGTTTCAAGTCCCAAAACCACGATAAGATTATGAGAGATGCCGTAGTGGAGGGAGCCAGAAATTTAGACCACCTGGGGTTCTTCCATGTGCACCTAAATATAAGCACATGGGCCTCTGGTATAAGCACATATAAGCAAATATAAGCACATTTCGCCTCCATCAAACTGCGGCTGTCCAGCCGGGATTCGATCACGCGACCTGCAGGTCAGCAGTTGAGCACCATAACGACTAGACCACCACGGTGGGTGAATGCGCCTACTTTTGGGAGCTTGCTTTGGAAAGTATAATTTTTTTCTATTATACGTTTTACTTTCCGCCTCCTGTGATGACCGTATGGAGATTCCACTGTACTACACATACACAAGACATTACGACAATGGAACCACGACAATCGTACCTCCTCTCGGTCATCTTGGCTCATGTGGAAGGTGTCATCACTGTTTACGGAGATGTTATCGTCAGAGTCTTCGGTGAAGAAGCTGCTGCTTCCCCCTCCTCTGGTAGTGTCGCCACTGGTGTTGTCCTCAGATGCCGAACCCGACCTTCGCGTTCGGCCCAGCAGGTTGAGTAGCCTGCGCGTTTTCTTCTCTTCAGTTTTCTGCTTCTTCTCCTCTGGAAATCCTAGAAAATAAAAAGAAAAGACATCAGCTTGCGCAAGGTGAGCAAAATACCCAAGTACAGTTGCACGAGAACAACCTGCACACATAGCTGTCGGCCTTAAAAGGCCCCCAAAACCACCTCCGATATATTTTTTTTAACATTTCAAGTAAATGTGCGCATCGAGTTCAGCAGTGTCAAACACAGCAGCGTTACGCGCTGCGGGTGTGCCTCGAAATAAAAAAAAGAAATAATTCCGTATTTTTCTCCGTACCTTTTGGTATCCCTAGTCGGTTGTGACATCGCTAGTAGAATCTGGTCATGCCAGCAGCAGAAAGAACCTGTTTGTCTGCCTGCAGCTACATGCACTTGCTGCTTGTCCTCCTCGCATGGCGAGGAGGAACACTCGTCCAGGAGGAGAGACGAGCCAACGAATGGAGTGTAGCGAAAGAAACAGCAAAACGAGCGAGCGCCACATTTCGATCATCAAATGAGTGTACTCCACCATTAAGGCATGATTTCGAAAATTTCTCGTGGCTACGTGTTCACAGACTCGTGCAAAACTGCAACAGCGCAACTAAATTTTGACTTCAGGGTGGTTTAGGGCGTAGCGTTTCCTACAATATTCACTAGAGGGAACTCTGGCGCTGCGATCGTTCAGCCACCATGGGAATGATGGGTGTTACATGGATTTGACTAATCTTTGTGCTTGCGGCTTCAAACGCACTTGTGGCTTTGTTTACTGTTGTGTTTTGGCTTTTGTGTCAGATGAAAGAATGGATCATTGTGAACTTCGTGAGCCTAAAAAGGTTAAGGTGGTGAAGTGGAACTGCTGAATGTTTGCTGAACTTTGCCTTGCAACAAAGCGGCTGCAGGCCACAAAGAGCCACACTAGCCAAATGGAACCAAAAGTACGAAGCTTAGACGAATCCATGTACTACCCATCATTCCCATGCTGGCTAAAGTGCAATGCATACCTGCCAACCTCACAGCACGAAAATCCGGGAGACCGCGGGGGGGGGGGGGGGGGGGGGGGGGGGGGGGGGGGGGGGGGGCAATGTTTTTTTTTCTTTTTGCGTAGCGGAAATTACTGAGACTGGAAACTGACATCAGAAAGGAATAAGGATGTTTGTTTTGAGCACTTGAATCAAACTTCTTTGCTTGTGAAGGCACCAAGGCAGTTCACAGGCGCACGTGGTACAGAATCTGTACTTGTCACCTTTCCGCGAAGTCACAAAGCACGGAAACCCAGCTGTGTATGAGTCCAGAAACACTTGCAAGTACTTTGATTTTGACGCCGTCATCGACCTTCTAACTGATCTCGGGAGACACGCAACCCCCACGGCAGACGGCGTAGCGTACAAAACGCGGGGGCCAAGATGGAGACGCAAAAGTTCTGGCTAGGCTTAACGGAAACGATTGCCGCAAATGAACTGAACGGTGGCCGGAGCGGCAAGATTGCGACTCACGGCGCTGTTTCTCCCAAGCACGCCGATATCGAGAGTGCAAAGCACAATGGGGGCCACTTACTTACCGCCGGTCTGCCGGCCACCCCTCCTTTTGAAAATGGAATGTGCTCGACAGTCTCGTTATCGGAGCGCTCGTGCAGCGCCGCGGCTCCGGCCGCCGTGCACTTTTGGCAATCTTTTTCCGTTAAGACTGTACCTTTTCCCTCGCCTTCTTTCGGTACGGTGGCGAGCGCTTCTCACGGCCAGCCGGCCAGCCTTCGCCCAGATGCGCAGTGCCTAGAATGTACTCAGCGGTACTCTACGATATGGTTACAATGAAATAGAAGTGTGGTGGCGAGTGCTCTTCCGCAGCACCGCCACAGCAGGAAAGGCTGACGTACGCGCATAATTTTAAAAAAAAGAAAGAAAAAAAACCGCCTCTGCTGTGGTGGCCACTTTTCGGGAGATTTGAGATGACATTCGTACAATCGGGAGATTAGGTCCAAATTCGGGAGTCTCCCGGACAATTCGGGAGAGTTGGCAGGTATGGCAATGTGTTGCAGCTCCCATAAACGTAAGCGTCAGATTTCCCTCTAGTGTATCAGGAAACTCTATGGTTTAGGGTCCCTTTAAGGACGGTGAGAGCAGCAAAGTGGGCTTGTTAGTTGATCAGTAGAAGCAACTGACTGTGGCGCCAACTTGACACGAAGGTAAAAGACACAAAGAAGACACATGCAGCGGTAATGGGTTACATAGGAGAGCTTTGAATTGTCTGCAAACTTCTAAGCGCTTGCAGGTTACCGGATTACTAGAGGCGTAAATGTGAGTGGCCTCAGTGATGGTGCTTAACTAAACTAAGCTAGCCAAATGCAAAGACAGCATTGCAGTAACCAAGTGTACACTACTTCATTGCTGGCATAAATTTTACGCAGCAGTGTAACTGTGGGCATGGTGCCTTTTGAAATCTTTCTTCAGCAGGACACTAGCTGAGTATGCATGCATGCACGCACGAGCACACACACAAGGTGTCTGTAGATGTAGCTAGACGAAGCACGATGAAATGTCACTACTACGAGCATCTAGTAGTTTGGTATTCCACAAGCACCTTTATTTCTAGTCATAAGCATAACCTTGGGACAGCGGGGAAGGGAGCCCAGGGGTTTCACCACCTCTCCTTCCACATTGAAATGTTCTGTTTCTATGTACAGTCGAACATGCATATATTGAATTATTGTGTATATCAAACAGCTGTAAAATACCCTTTAACATACAATCAAACAGGCAAATTTTGAGCTCGGAAAACAACAAGAAATAGCTCAATATATTGTATAATTCGATATAAAGCTTTTAAGGGGACACTAAAAAGAAACAATGAATTGGTTTAGATTGATAAATTGTAATCTGAGAACTCTAATGTCGTTAATCTAGCCATCATACATAGGTTTATTAACATAGGAGAAAATGAAGTTCAAAGTTTCATTTTCAAATTTCGCGCCGAAATCTCCGTGCGTGATGTCACGGATTTGAAAGTGTACTTATCGTATTTTGGTGCCATTGGCCCAACGAAATTTCCTCAAACTTGGTATGTTTAGTATATGGCCCCCTCAGAGGACAACATACATCATTTTTACCGATTAGGAACTACATAGGACCTAGTAGGCGCCGTCAAAATACATGACATCACGGCTATTGGAGCGGAAACTTCAAGGCGGTGTCGCCACCCACATTTGCTTTTTGCGCGTTTTCTCGCTTACTAAGTGTCTTCTCGCAGCAGTGTGGTGTTTTTGGTATCATGAAAAAGTAGTTTACTAAAACAACAAAAATTGTTTTACTCTTTAGTGTCCCTTAAAAGAATTTACCGCATTTTCGGTGAGCAAGTTGCCTTCACAGCACTGCTTCATGATAATGCAAAGAAGGCAACGTCACAGCAATATGCTGGATTTTTTTTTAGTTTTCATTCTTACGTAGTTTGTAGTAGGGAGAGCAGATTATACGCAGGGAGGGGGTTATACGTGACAAAATGTGGTATCAAGGTAAACAGCGCCTCAACGTCTCCACATGCTGCTGTGCGTGCTCATTTGGCGATGGAAGCCTCTATTCTGCCTTTGTCCTAATGACGGCCTTGATCTTTAATATCGTACTCAGCGTACTTCTTGGGATGCTGTACACAGCAGCAATGTCAGACTTTTCTCTACGTTCAACTGGGTTGATTATCGCCAGCTTTGCGAAGTACAGCCAAATTCTTCAGTATCATGGCAGCCATTGAGTTAACAAGGGGAGTGGAGAAGCGAACAGGCAACATCGAATGACGGACTGACGAGCCCAACGACGAGAAATCATGGGAGAAAGCAGGCGACGGCAAGTGGTATTTTCTACTCACTTTGCGCGGCACCCTGCTAATTGCACTGTTCACTCTCCCAAATGCATGCGGGAATGTCCCCTTCCATGAGGAAAAGCCAACTTCTTGCGAGGGAAAGCCAACTTCTTAAGACGTTTCATACTGACAGATGTTCGATATATGAAGCGTTCCGGATATTTTCGTCAAATGGAGCGATAAATTTTTTTCATGCATTGATGTTAAATCACTGTCGTGTCTGAAAATAGTTCGATATAAAGGATAATTCAATTTAACCAAGTTCAATATGGTCGGGTTTGACTGTATTTTCTATATATATATATTATCTTATATATCGAATTACCTACTATATATAAAATTCTTTTGTGATTCCCTTAGACTCAATATATCCCAGTTCAACTGAATCTATATACATGCATACATGCACACACAAAAGCATACACAAAGGGCATCCTAGTGTATTTTTCACACATCCAAGTGTATTTCACACATCCAAGGGTATTTTTCACACAGAAAGCTTCTAAGTCGCAAGAAATTTGTCCCGGTCTGGGATTCTAACACCAGTGTCACACGGTGCACCGCTGATCGCGATGAAGCCTGATCAGGATCAAATTTCTCAACAGTTATTAGCTCTCCTCATAAAAGCACAAAAAAGAGCCAATGACGATCAAGTCAAGAAATTCGGTCCAGGTTGAGCGCGATTGTGATCAAAAGTGACCGTGTGACTCTGGTATAAGCTGGGACTAATACTTTACTGTGCTGGTCACCCTCCTCAGTAAGTTAACCAGGAGGCTATAGGATTGCAGAGCGAGGACCACTTGATCGATGACTCAAGGCACACAGACACCGAATATGGTAAAACAGTGCTGCGAAATCCCGCGAGTGCGAGCCAAATATCCCAGCAATTCATCACGACCCATCTGTTCCAGCAAGTCAACTACTCACCATCGCTGTCGTCTTCAGTTTCCGTTGTGGGCCTTTTCTCGGCTGTGCCGGCAGCCTCCTGAGGCTCCGAGGCCCCAGCCTCGGCACAGTCCTGGTTTCCAGAGTCGGGGCTCTCCTGCCCTCCATTAGATGCATGGGCAGGTGCATCAGGCCGGTCGTCCGCTGGCTCACTACCAATGCCACTGTCATCTTTTCTCATCAACCTCCCATCCACATCCCCTTGGCTCTTGCTGTCCTTGGGTCGTTCATCGGCATCAGCCTCTGTGCCGAGAGACGCTTCACCACTCGCACCACTGTCGGCACTCATCTTCACAGCGAGCTCTTCTTTGCAGCTCCGCCAATATGTTTCATCTACGGGAAGAAAACATTTCAAAATCAAATTCTGAGGTTTTACGAGCCAAAACCAAGGTATGATTACAAGGCCAGCTGTTGTGGGGAGGGGGGACCTCAAATTAGTTTTGCCCACCTGGTGATCTTTAACGCGCACTTAAATCTATGTACACAGATGTCTGCATTTCACTCTCATCGAAATGCAGCCGTCGTGGTCGGGAAACAAAGAATACACACAATAGAGCCGGTGCCCAAGTGCAAACTTTATCGATTCGTAGAAAGACGCGATTGACACAGCTGTTTACGGAAAAAGTCGAGACGGTAAAGTTAAAAACAAGGAGAATGTGCTGTGGGTAGCAAACCGCCGAGCGCTGCTGAACTGAGGGTATTTACTGGAAGCGCGTGCTCAATATGATTCCAGTAGCCTTTGGACAACTCCTCCACTCTTCGGACGACTCTCACGAAGTGACCGCTTGAAAAGTGGCAACGTACTATGAGCGTGCACACTGATGCATCGCATTGCTCAAGTGCGCGCTCACGGCTTTCGCCGAAAAGAATAAGACACGACTAATGAAGCAATTGATGTGCACCTGTTAGGCGCGCCAAACACTGCGCAAATGCTCTCAAAGCAAGCTTCGTAAACTTACGTAATAACAGGTAAGCACGACGTAACGCGACCGCCGAATCAAGGGTTGTATTTTATTGATACCTTAATCTATGACATATGGAGGAACGGAAGAAGTGGCATGCCGATATGATGAACGTTATACTCAACGACACTTTGTTTGTGCAGTGCACTCTACGTTAAGGCAAGGACGCTTTTACCGCCTGTGCGCGTCCTTGCGTGAATCGCACTTATCTGTAGTTTTCTGACGAGCGTGTTTTGTATTGGTCATGCGTGCAAAATTACGTAACGCTAGTGAGGGGCCCGAACACAACACACCCGCTGCGTAGACCAGTTAGGTCCTAGATAGTTGCGAACACAAGCAAAACGATTAGCTACGCTTCTGCGTGTGCTAGTTGGCACACGCGCAAACTCATCGGTTGAAAACAAGAGGCTCCCCCCCACACACGACTGCCATTTTTCGCAAGGTTAAGCCTAGAGATACGAGGAGCCAAGCGCTATTTTGGCTCATACGCACTAGATGTCTGCGGGTACGGATGGACTTAATCGCTCAAATACGCATTGTTCTCGTAACGTTTCGGCTGCTGCCCCTACGCTAACAAAGTGCTAGCCGTAAAGCACGCCACTACCAACCTTTCCGATATCTTTCCACCTCGCGTTGCGCTTCGCGCAGTGTTTAGAACCCACACAGCTGACGCTTGTTGTTGTTCTGACGTAAACGTGATACATACCGCTTTATATGCGCAGTCGCGAGTAAACCACTCCGAAAATATACTTTTTGGGTGTATTACAAATAGCGTACACGCGTTCACATTACGCGAATGTCGAGCGAAAGCTACTTTGATCATCAACGCCAGAGGGCACGCGCTGTTTCCGCTTTAGTTTATTTTTGTTTTGCTTGTAACTTTAGGAGCGTCGTGTTCTTTTTTGTTATTTTTTCGCTGATTCGTTATCCGCTTGCGTCCTTGCGTTACCGGTGGCCGGAGAGGGGCTCAGTCAGTTGCCTTTGTTTTTCTCGTGCGGGTGGATGTGGAACCTTTGAAGAGCCGGAGGTTTTGTGATGCCGTGGCCAAACCTGCTAAGGTCTCGGAATGCGTGAGGATGTAAACACTAGTAAACACTAGTGGTGACCGCAATTGATGCATTAGTTCCCGCAAAGTTCAAGGCGAAGTGTTCACGTTTTATTTATTTTTTTACTCGTATGCGTCATCGGCGACTGGGACGTCCAAAGGTCTCGCCCGCATCATCAGATCCGCTTTCTCGACCCCCAAGATTCAAAAGGAAAGCTTGCTCAGCTGTTCTGTAGTTCGGCCCGTGCACACCGTGGGCCCGCGCGATAACACGCACCGGACTTCTCGAGTTTCGCAATATGACTCGCGCATGATCAGCAGATCGAAAAGCTCGCTTGCATTGACGACAATGGATGAAGGAAAATGCTCGGAGCTGTTGTCGCTCATCGAGGACAATGTGGATTTCTTCGAGAGCGCGCAGTCGGACCTCGGACAACGCTTCTCGAACCAGTTCGGCGATCTTCACGACGCGGTCACGCAACTTCGTGACGACTGCGCGCTGATCGCTGGCAAGGCCCACCTCTACGATTTCGACGCCGAAACGCCCGGCAACGGATACAGGACGTGTCTGATCATAGTGAACAGGTTTCTCCCCATATGCATCAAGCTCTGCCGGCATGTTGTGGCCAGCCGGGACTCGATGTTCTTCAGGTCGGAGTTTTACCAGAAAGAGCTGGAGGCCCATCTCAGCGTGGTCGCGGGAATGCAAGTGAGCGCCCAGTTTTTGCGCCGAATGCTCGACGTTGGAACAGTGGGCGATTTGTTTGTCGGTGAAAAGCTGAGCATCAAGGAACTCCTAGAGGAGTACGGATCTCTTCCTCAAGTCGGCTTCTACGGAAGACTGGCGGGCTTTTATGTGAGACAAACTTCCATTGCAGATAACATCTTTTTTTACAATTAGTGCGCTGCCAGGTTTCAAACGAAATATAGTTTTTGCATGTTCAAAACTACGAATCCACGAAACACGCAGTTGCTACATAGTCCTTGCAAACTTACTTCTTAAGTTGTCTTTCGTCACGCTTGACAGAGGCAACACATTCATATTGTCCGTCGGCTTGTCTATGGCACCGTTTGATTTCTTCAACGTTCCTATCATGAATATAAAATATAAAGCACATATGATTTGTTGCTGTCCAACTCGAATACAAACAACGGTCATTTAGAAAAAGAAGTAGAAAGTATCTTTCTTATGCGTGTTAATTATGGTGCTTGAGGAAAACTGTTAGAACAGAAGATTAACGCTTATATATGGTGTAGAACCGGTTGTTATGAAAGCCAACTTCGTCGTGCAGTTTCATGAAATAGCAAATGTTGATTCCTTTCAGTTCTGCGAGTCAATGCGGCGAATCATCACCGGCCTCAACATAGTCATGGCTTCATTCAGCGACCAGTACCGCCAGTCGGGAGGGGCGCTTGCCCACGCTGCAGCCTCGCTCATCAACTGTGGCAAGTACACCTTGAACCCGGAGGCAAGAGCCAATCACATCGTGGATGTCACTCAGAATGCATCCCTGGACTTCCTCAAGGCTTTCTGGAGCCTCAACGAAGGAGAACTACTCAAGGCATGCCACAGTTCCCTTCTTATAGAGCTCGTTCGTACTGCTGACCAGCAGCGGTCGCATGAACAACTGGGTTGCATAGTGACCAGTCTCGCAAATGGTTGCTTTTGTCATAAAGTGACTGCTTTGGCTCAGTCACTCACTTCTTTCCTTTTTTTTTGTCAGGTGAGTGCAGTCAGAAAACTATTGAACCAATGAGATGCGCAGAAATAGGACATATTTTTTTTGACGAGGTGTTGGCGGAGCAAGCAGTAGTGGATGGCATCCCAGCAGTAAAGAATTTTGGTGCAGCAATGGGCAGGTCTCTTTGAGTCACTTCTTCATTGCCAGCTGCAAGCAGTCGTGCGACCTCTTCAAGTCGCTTGTGCAAATGAGCCCTTACTCACTATCACCTTTTACTATAGTACATAGATGTAGATACAGCGTTCTCACCAAGTATTGATTATTTCTGTTCTTGAGAAGGTATAATGGGGAGCATGTAAATGTCAATTTTCCAAAGCATTCTTACAACTGAGACTTTCCTCTTTTTGTTTAAATGATGGGGATGTCATGTGCTCTTTGCAATTCTCACTGATTCGATGCTGCTGTGTTTTTATGACATACATACGGATGCTTTGAAACTGTCTTTGCATCGTGGGACAAAGAACCTATTTCAATCTAAAACAGCAACAGTGTAGCAATAAAAGCCGTTTTCCCTTAAGTGCACTGTTGGCCACCAGCCTCACAATCCCACTTATCGAAGTAAATTTTCAATGTTTAGTAGAGACGTATAAATTTTGCTAAAAACTTGAAGGCCCCAAAAAAGGAGAACCTTCAACAAATGGCGTTTTAAATCGAAGCATTCTTTTCCTATCTCCTGGCGTTTGAATAGTTGTTGCTGCTGGTACCATCAGCAGCTTCTTGGATATATTTGTGGATGCATATATACATTATTGAATATACATACATACATACATACATACATACATACATACATACATACAGACATACATACATATATACACACACACATACATATATACACACATACATATAGAAAAAACATGTTTGATGCACAGGTGAAATAAAGGTTCTTTTCACTTGTGCATCAAACGCACAAGTGAACGCATCCACAAAAATGCCCAGTAAAAGTTTACCCTGTTTTTTCTATTACTCCCGGATCCGGCGACACCTTGTCCTCGAATATATATATATATATATATATATATATATATATATATATATATATAGCTTCCGCAAACAGACTTGTATTCGCTGCTTCATCCAGCTGACATAGTTGGCCTACACAGCTGTTAGTGCACGTAGCACGTTTCTTGATGATTTAAGCTCAGGACCTAGATGACAAGCTTTTATAGTTAAGGTATGAGATAGCTCAAGTGAGAAGATACTAATAAAAAAACGCCCAGTAAAAGTTTACTTTTAACATACTTTTATTTTTCACTGCACTTTGTTAGCGTCATTGCCCTATACCCATGTTAAGCTTCACACGCATAGTAACCCTTCTCTCTTCTTTAATGCAGACAAAGCCATGTGTATCGTGCTGCACTCCAGCTCTCAACTGCCTGGCACAAGATAGGCTTTTTACACTTTCGATTTCAACACAGACCAGCTGAAACCTGCTGTAGAACGTAATCGGAACAAAAAGAAAGAGCAGGAAAGATAACGGGAAGCTGTGCAGCTTGCACGAGTAATCAGGAGAGAGTACGTTGTGCATGTTTGCAGCCGTCGGCAATATCATGTGCGCATAAGTGGTACCATTCGATGCATTTTTTTCATGCAGCTATATTCACTATCTCTGGCGTGAAATTTTCCACTCGTTCATTGTTCCGCACGACACCTTTGCGTGAAATGCCAAGATCTCCATGCAAGTTTGTTTCTTGTTTAGCCTGCTGCGTATCACGAGCCTCTTAATCGCTTTATCTTGTGCTGATTGTGAACTTGGAAATGCGCCTTTCCGCTGATAAGTCGCAGCAGCCCTTTCTTTCTTATCGTCTAAACAAACTTGTGTCGCGTGCCACCGTCACCAAGTAGGGTGTGAACCTTATCGGCAGCCTTGTATGTCATGCTTATTACACCACAGCTCTTCTCCCATTCGAAAACAAGTGAGGCCTCGTGTGTGCGCTGCACGAGGCTCATTATTGTCAATCCGGTACCAACCGCTGTCAGAGATACAGGGGTTTTCCAGTCATGTTGTTACCTTCCTGGCTTCTTTAACATATCTATATTTGGTGATGAAAAGAATTCTTGAAAAAACACAAAGTAGTAGGAAAAGCAACAGCACAGAGCTCTTTCAAAAGTTTCGAGGCTTTAGCATCATGCAAGACTGATCATACAACTGGGCCATCTCTAGGGGATCCATGTAAAATGTTCTTCCAAATTCACAGTGGTTGAAAGCTTTAAGTTTGATCTTGTCGGTATGGGCACTTCACCAGGCTTATTGCACCATGACTACAAAGAAACTCAAATAGGCTGAAAGAGCAAAATAAAATGCAACGCTAGCAGTTATGTTGTGAAGAAGAATAAGAGAACAGGAAGGACAGAACACTGTACTACTAGGGCTTGTGTTTCATCCTACGGTTGTGTTTTCTGCCTTTGCTGTGCTTCCACAGAAAACACAAAAATTTTCTTGCTGTCTCTTTTATGTTGCATCTTGCCGTGCTACCTTAAAAAAATTTATTTTTTTGCATTCAAAGTCTGAGGTGATGGAATTGGACATTTTTTGATCTCCCGCGCTTTAGAGTAATGTTGAGTTTGATTATAATGAAGTCACAGGTATAATCATATATTAGTATCACATACATTGATTACATGGAGATATTTACGAGGAAGGTATAGGTTCATTTTATTATATCCTGTAATTCATTATATCTGTGCTCATTATGATAAAGTGTGGCAGTACCAGGCATGTCACTGGAGTTTTGCAGCAAGGCCTGGCAGGAGACCTTTTTTGCTTGTGCAAGCTGGCTTTGAAATGTTTAAACAGGTATAGGTTTCACATGCACTGAAGTGCACATGTATTGCATGCAAAGCTTTGAAGGATAATGAAATTGTACAGGTAGACCTTGATGTCAGTTGACAGGCAGGTGTTCTACAGAGCATTTATTTCCAAGCAAAGCACGACCAAGGACACCATCTGGTACTCAATGACATTGTCTCATTGCATCGCAGAAAAAGAAGACTACGTCTGATAACTTCACAGCATGCAGGCATTCTTGCGAAGTTATTTCACATAGTCTCTTCTTATGACTTTGGGTCATTGTTTCTTTGCAATTTTTTTAGCCCGTTTTTCGTTGCTAAATTTTTTTTCCATGTCCCAGAGTGAGCAGCGTGCAAGGCATTTGTGTGTAAATATCTTGGCGTACTTTGTGCATTGCAACTGTTCTAGCACGTATTTTTTTTAATGCAATTATAATACGGCTTAATTGACGAAGACAAAGAACTAAGATAGCTTATTTTTCAGCAACAATAGTTTGTGGTGAGTACGGAGAGAGTGAGAGAGAGTTTATTTACAGAAGGGCAGCTATAGTGAGTACAGAAGTTTCACATTTGTTATACAATTTAGCATAGCCCTCTTGCTTACAAATTCTATTGCCATCCTTGCTACCTGCCAGGTTTTGCACATGCTAGCCGACAAGTGCGACCCTTGTGCCTGGTAGAGGCATAGAGGCAGCCCAGATTAGCTGGCACACACAAAGGCTGGCACATAGCTATACATAGTGGTAAGTGGGCTGTATTAAAGTCACCTTTTGGCTGGAGAAGCATGTACAGAGCATACACTAGATAAACATACTGATAGATAAATGTTCCAAAGTCTGAATTAATTGTCTCTTCAATTGTAGTCGGCTATCACACGCGAAACCTGGCAACTGACAGGCTCTGCAACAGCGAGAGAACATGCACTGTGCTAATACAGTGGATGGATTGTTGAAATCTGTACTGGTCTAACACTGATTGAGTGTAGTGTCACAATATTTTGAATCTGTTAGATTTTTTACAGCAGAGCTGTTATGGTCAAGGCTTGCCATGTGTCGTAGATAGAAAATTATCATCTTCATGAATTGGCACGCGCTCTCTTCGTCTTCTTCTTCATCACCTTCCTCTTCTACTTCACTCCCAGAACAAGTGGGCCGATTTGTCTGGCATAGGATGCAATAACTCTCATGGGTGAGAGAACACATGCACAGAGCGAGAGAAAGAAAGATAGAGAAAGAGAGAAATTCTTGGCGAGGTGAGATTTGAACCCGCTTCCCCACAATCTAAAAGCGAGCGCTGTAACCCCTCGGCTATCCAGGCGTGCTAGCAGAGCATAGCATAGCCTTGCATAGTATAGTATAGCAAGAGGGTGGGAAAGGGAAGTGAGGGTGAGGAGGAGGGGAGAACAAGTGCAGACAGAGAGAAAGAAATAGAAGGCAAGGGACAAAAGAGAGAAAAATATAGAAGGCAAGAGAACAACTACAGAGAGAGAGAAAGAAAGAAAGACGCAGACACAAAAAATTGGCCGCGTATCTGCGTGCTTCGCTGCAAATGTTGTCTAAAGACGATAGAAGATGCGCTGCATGAGATATGGATGCCATCTGGCAATACGAAGGGAAACATGAGTGCTGTTTTGCGGGCTGGTAGTCCCGGCGCAGTGGCAGGTGACGACCGGTGGTGACCAACGCGACCGGCGGGGGCGCCAGGCAGCCCGAACACGCGGTTTGGCGCGAAGCGCTGAAGCAGAAGAAACGTCCTTACTCAACGAGTACTCTCCACACACTTTTATTTAATTATCGCCTGAGTAAAACAGGAATGCTAGAACGGCGCCCCATAGCATTCGTACGGTGCAATACAGAACCGAAACCGAAACACAAAAATGAGCTCGTGCAGAGGGCACGGAGGAAGGCAAGATTCAGCGCAGCTTAAGAAACTAGGGTCTTTAGAATTACGTATGTATGCATTTTTTATTAAAGGAACACACCACCTAATACTTACCTAGTAATGTTGCGCCTCAGATGTGCGTAATGTTTGCTTTTTGATCGACAATGTACACAAGTATGAACCTAGTCGGCCGTTCAAGATGGCTGGCCCTTGGGCAAGTGGTTCAACTTTGGCCGAGTGGCTGAATCGAGGGACGTGCCGACAAACAGAAAGACAGACCAAAATTTCTCCGTTTAAGTGTCCCAAGAAAGACTATCGTCTTTAAAAAAAGAGAGCAGGCATAGCTGTGTATAGTATAGTATAGCAAGGGGTGGGAAAGAGAGAGGTGAGAGGGTAAAAGCCTAGCCAAGCCAGAATCACCGAGGTGCCCACCAACTCTACTTTGACCCAGCCCTGCGTGACTTCATGCAAGCTGTGCTAACTTTTTTTTCATTATGATTGCAATAATGGTTAGATATTGCATCGTTCTGTGTGCAAAAGAGGTCAAAAGGATACCTCTGTTGTTCCTTCAGGAAGTGTGTTTTTCATTGTAGTTGCACCAATAATATGAGCTAGCGGCAGAAAATGCGTAATGCGCAACATCTCGCTCATTTTTATTGCATAATCTTAGTAATGGAGTAATGCGTTTGTCATGCGTGTCTCTTTGTTGGTCTCTGTTTTCGTGAGGGCTCCATTGTCAGCGGGATGATTACGTCCCAACTAGCTCAGTTTGCAATTCCAATGAAGGTAGAAAAGTTGCAGAAGTATTTTGCTGTTTTGTTTTTCATGTGGTTCTACTTTACTTTTTTTTTTTCCTTATGTGTGCAGAATAGCTTTTAAATATACAAATCACACAGAAGAAATGTAACCAAAATGTTCCATCTAACAATGAGAAGTGACCTGAAAATGACTCAATAAAGGAAATGCTTGTCAAAAATCATATTGCTGCGAAGGGTACTTATACAGATACCCCTAAGGCAACTTCATAGTTGGAACAGAATTTTTGATGTGCTCTAGAAATTAAGATGTAAGTTTATTTCTTTAAATGGGACAACTATCCTTACCTCTGTTGACTCCAAATAAAGTTCGATAATGCTTCATAAAGTTGGCTCGACCTGAAAGATGGGCACTTTATAGAACTGATCATATGGAATGGGATTTAATTGACAAGCTTTATGAAAAAGGCACAGTCATACACATCTGCAATGGGCGAGAGTTTTGTGTAGATTAAGAGTACCTTTTGTTGCAGGAATAATGGAACAAATATAAAAGAAGAACAACAATTTCGAACGTTCTTTCAGTATTTTAAATTAAAGTAACATATGAAGGTCTCAGATAGCCGAAGCCCACTCGAGTTTACGGCAGACGACTGTCTTGTAGTGCTTTCTAACGTAATTGTGCTGAGCGAAGGCACGAAGGCTCAGCGCAGCTACGTTACAATGTCGTACCAACTAGCCCAAGGTGAAGCTTTGTTGAACATTGAACGTTATGTCTTTTAGTGATTTACTTGTGGCAGTGTTAATCTTGCAGTACAGAAATCCAAGTGTAGCAATGTTAATTATGTAATCAGTATCAGCATGCACATTTCGTATTAGGTTATTCATGACATATATTCTGAGATACTTGTAGGGGCCTCAACATTCTTTTCTGGTGCCATTGAAGAAATAATTAATGAAACCCATTAAACCATCTTAGACGATGATATACGTATGCATGCATGATATACAGTTGGAAGTCAAATGAGGTATTTTCAAAGCTATTACGCAACATTTAAACTTGGTAGGTTTTGCTTTTTTTTTTTTCTTACTGGGATGCAGACTTTGAGAGTGATGGTGTGGAGACGCTACAGCAAGCAGTACTGTTGCTGATGAAGGCGGTGTATGTTTGGCAAGTTATAAGTTCTTAAGAAGGAGGCATTCTCCTCTCTGGAACATGCTACGATTACAATGAACCAGTTTGAGAACAGAAAAAGTGCTGAACTAGGATAATCTTAGTGAAGAGCATTTGTGGCCTTCTGTTGCACAAAGTCCTTGCTCCTGTTGTGGTCTTTCTGGTGTGCCGTGGCATAGTACTTGGCAACCATCTTGCCCGAAGAGAATGTTTTCTGATGCATCGCATATTTATCTCACTGCAGCGTGTGCCCCAATGGATCTGTCCATCACTGGATGTGTGCGAAGTGGTGACGGTGCCCTCAAAGATGCAGAGGTTGCCAACTGAAAACGGACTGGCCTGGGTGGACATCCCTGTGCCTTCTTCTCACCTGCCAAAGGCTCCTGTTCGCTGCCGACTGCTTTCTTATCGGTGGAGAAAAGGACAGGTGAGTTTGCAACTGCTGCCTAGTTTGAATACCTTCTCCTTAAAGGTGCGTTGAAATTTGGTTTTCAACCTTTCATATCTTTTATTTTAAATACAGGTACTTTAACCTTGTTGGAGCATCCAAAACAATCTGCTGTGAGGCCTGTTTCATAAAGAGAGAAGTCTTACAGGGGATTATTTTGCGTGCTGTAATAAATTAACAGGACAGGAAATCCGCACCAATGTCCTGGACAAATTTTTCTTCAACTCAGAAGCTTTTTTTGTGAGATACCCATATGGATTTTTCGGAAAGAATGCTTCTGCCCGCCACAGCACAAACCTCCAGGAAGGTCCATATGGATTTTCTTGAAGCTTGGTGTACTTCCTGGTTTCCTTGGTTTTCTTCTGTACACGTTTCTTTTGCGGGAAATTATATGGATTTCAATTTATTGCTGAGTCTATACATAATTACTAGGGGTGTGCGAATATTCGAGTTTCGAATTCGAATCGAATAGTACCTAATCGAATAATTCGATTCGACTTTCGAATAGCTAGTATTCGAAGTTTCGAATAATTCGACACTACGAATATCTAAAACGTGACAAATGCCAACGGTGCAACTTGGTGAGGGTGGGGTGGCAAAAACTCACGCTAACGTCGTTACAGTAGGCCTTTCGTTAAAACTTTCACTGACATCCTGGTTCAAAAGCGAGCGCATGCTGATTTTAAAGGAGATTATGACATTTCCGCACGTAGAAAAACATATGAGAAAACTGTAAAGCCCTTCACAACTTCGTTCGCGAAACGAAGGCACGGTCTTCTTGCGTAGTTCGGTCGCGTATGCCGCAAGTGCCGTAAAACGTCCTGACGTTGGCCTGTGAAACCCTCGGTCATTGGCTTTGCATGTAAAAATTTGTTCGCGCTGGGCAGTCGCCACTGCCGCACCGAAACACTTGTTCAGAAAGTTCCATCGTTTCGAGACGCAGGTAAAACGCTGCTGTGAACGGGCGCCCGAAGATTTTTGGGCCCGGAGCACTCGTAGCAATGAAGCACATTACCGTTGTCAGATGAGCTGTATTGTGCGACCATGGGGAAAGAAAACTAGCCACCGTACCCCCCTCTGTGAGGAGGTTAGGAGTGGCGCTGCTGACTGGAATGGCGGCTCTTCTATCAACATGCTTGTGCGCCCATAAAAACTGAAACAAAAGCCACTCTTGAACATGTGCGTAATAAAACTGTCGGCACGCCGTAGCGTCCCTGATTTGTTCGTTGTCTTGCCGTAACTTGAGGTACACATTTCGTGTAATTACACTATTCGATATTCGATTCGATATTCGATATTTCTGGCCACTATTCGGCACTATTCGATTCGAATTCGATTCGAGGTGAAATTTCACTATTCGCACACCCCTAATAATTACACTTATTCTGGATGTCAAACTTATCACGGGTTCCACCCATAATAATTACCGTAATTTTTTATGGAATTTATACAGATTTCCATAAGGAAATCCATGTGATTTTCCTTTATGAAAAGAAATTTCTATAGTTTTTTTCACAGAATGGAATTCCTATAAAGTCCTTTAGGATTACGGAAGAAGATCCTTGTACAAATAAAGTTTGAAATCCATATGGATTTCCTACAAAGATTCGAATTTGTATGGTTCTTCATTTAAGACATTCATACGGATTTCCTTTAGCTTCGTTCTACAAACAAGTGGATGACAACCTTTCACTTTCATGAAGTTTCCTTCACCTTGTGAGCTTCTGTAGAACTAATTTTTCATGTTTATATTGACCGATATTGGCTTCTGTACCCCAAAAATTAATAATTTATGACTTTACTACTAGTCAGGGGAGCTACCAGATTGCCCGTTTGTGAATGTAAACACAGCCATTCTTAATTTGCCTTCAGTCCACGTTATATATCAAGGTGCTCCATTTTCTAAAAATTTGGGTACCATTGTGTTTCCCAGCTTCAACTTGTCATTTTTATGAGGAGTCATTGCAGGGATTGCATTTTTGCTGTGTTGCCGCTAAGTTTTTATTCTCATGTGGATGTATAATGGTTTTACTTGTAGGAGGCAGTCACAGGCAGCCGATGGTTTTCTAGTCCGTCTCCACCATCCAAGGGTCTGCTGCTTCACTGCCATGGCGGTGGGTTCGTGTCCCAAACTCCTGACTCTCATGAGGTGTGTATTTGCTACATTATGCCTGTCACTGCGTCTGCTAAGTGGTACCTTGTGACGAAGAATCACAGTTACAGGACTGAAGCAAAGAAAATTATCATCGATAAAGTACCTAAATCTTTGTTTCTTGTGAAGGCACCAGTGTAAAGACAGCCTTTTCTCTCCGGTTTTGCTTATACATCTATTAAGGGAGATGAGGTTGCATGCATGTTTCTTTATGGTATCATGAAAGTCTCATGCGTACCCCTGTGAAAATTACAATTTCCCATTTAGTCTGCAATGCCCTTTATATTTCCTGCTGTAAAGATAACAGCAGACATAGAACACCATTTTTTATCTCACTTCTATGCGTACACTCAAGAGGCACCATGCTTTTTTTACTATGTCGGTAAGGGCCAAATACGGAACTGTGCTGCTGTGTAGAGTGTGCAATGCCAACACTGCAACGCGCTGGGGTTCCCACATCCCTACCTTCTTTGCTACTTGGGCGGGAAGGAGCAGAGCTCGCGGTTCACCCTTTCCCCCTCAGCCACAGTCAGAAAAGGCACTGCTGGACTTTGATGGCTGGTCACCCATGCATGGTGCACATTTCGAAAGGTGCATTCATGAGTACCCATGTGTAACTGAAGTATCAGGCTACAGGCGCCAGCATAAGTTGAGATTTATTGCTTCAGTTTTTTTTTTGTGGCAGAAATGAAACTTCGTTATATAGTATTGAGATTTGTTTTATACTGAAATTTGTTATATTGGGGTTTAAATGCCGTATTTCCCGGTATATAACAAATGTCCATATTTTGCTCGCGAGTATCTTAAACTGTGTGCGACAGTATTCGTGAAAAGAATTTAATCTTGTTATAACAATGAAGCCACCGTGGCCACACATGTTGGCTTCTTGTTGTGCGGCGGCTGTGGAAGTCACGGCTGCAATAAAGGCTACAATGAAGGCCGCCATCATCTTGCGCACTATTTTGCTGTTCGAATTGTTTGTTCCTAAACAAAGTATTAAATGCTCGGACCTGATGCAATAAATAAAAAAGGGCACCACAACATTTCATTGCAATGTTGTAGTGTCCACAACCTACAAGTTACAGAAACAAAAGCGCCATTTGGTAATCATCATCATCAGTTTTTGTGTGAGAAGTCTCGGCAGTCCAGCAGTAATTGCAGCTTCTGGTCACCATTTACCTTTTGTATGCCTGTGTTTAGGTGCTCCCCGTGCGGTGTTGTTTGTGTGTTCCTGCCAAGCTTTATAATGCCGTAGAGGCAATGCAAACGATGCTCTTCAGTGCGCCTACAGCGATGCGTAAGAGTTACTTAAAGGCCGTCGATGTCAACCCAGTGATGCTGCCGATTGCAGCGGTAGAACTTTTGACAGTACGCCGGAGGATATGGCCTTCAGTGCCTTCAAGTGAGGTAAAATAAATATTCGTTTTCTATGTTTTATGACAGCGTCAATAACAAGTTTCATACTGCTGCTTATGGATATTCAATGCTATGCATAATTATGACATTTTGCAATGATGTACTCAGCACGCGTATGTTATATCCTGTTGACTGCATTAAAAATAGGTTTGTCTTATACAGAGGCATGTCTTATAGATAATTTTTTCCAGCGGAAGTCATAAAATGTAGGGGGTGCATCCGTAGGCGTTCACTGGGTTCCCCGTCAGTGGAGGGCAAAGTTTCATTGCAGCTGCCTACCCCCCCACCCCCCTCCTTCATTGGTAGAGTCCAGAAGACAACATATTTTACAATGGATTAAAAAAAAGTGAAAATGAAGTGATGACGTGCTTTTCACAATGGCCTGCCTTTGGTCCCGGGCGTTCTGGGAGTAGAAGTAAACATTCTTGTAATGCGATACTATCATTGGCCTTCGGCCGCCATTATTGTCAAATATCTGTGTGGCCATAACCCTGCTCTTTAAACAACGATGCCACAGTTCCTGCTAAGTAAAAGTATGATGCAGACTTTTTGCCCCCCCCCCCCCCCCCCGCCATGCACATTGGTGCATCTCATTCAAAGGTGTGGCTTATACACCAGAAAATACGGTATATGCAAGAAAGACTTTGCTGGTCATGTCCTTTAGCCCTTTGCAGTCTGAAAGCTTTACCCACCTTCCGCCCATTCCGGTCCGAAACTAAAGAAATCAAAGCTCAAGCAAAAGGAGTTTACTTACTCATTTAGAGATGACGCATAATTCACTGAGGAAACGCGCATGAATCAACCACAAGAGAACTTTTCGAGCAGTGCCCGACCACGAGCCGCTTCGGCTGTGTTGCATTGTCGGTAGGGAACTGACAATGGACCACAGAGGATTAAGGTCTGATAAAAGTACCTGTTCTTTTTTCTCTTCCCGTCCGCTGTGAAGATAATCGCTACAAATGAGTACTGATATAACAGTGAACAGCACTTATGATGTGCGCTATATTGTTTCCTCATTTTGCATCGACAACACCAGATCTACCTAAGGGACTGGGCAAAGGACCTTGACGTACCCATCCTAACAGTCGACTACTCGCTCTCCCCGGAAGCACCTTTCCCTCGGGCCCTTGAGGAGGTGTTACACGTCTATGCCTGGGCTCTACTCAACCATGAAAAGCTCGGTAAGTCGTCGTTAGCAGTGTTCCGTGAATGAGTGCTAGATACCTTTTGGTATTGTTGAACCTAACAGAAAGCATTCCTGTGATTCATAACAGCGTTGCAAGATGTAGTTGGCAACACTGTCATTGTTACACAACTTGTATTCCAGTATACCTACCTTTTTGCTCTTCTGGAACTCTCCATTTTAAAACAGTGCATATGTTGCCTTTTCTCCCTACATTGCCAGTGTTGGCTGCTGGCTACTGCTGCCCTGCTGAGTAAACAGAAACTTTAGTCACTTTGAACGTGCCACTGGTATTTGGCCAAATAAATCACTTGGGCCATCGTGTGTGCAAGTGGGTGACTTTCACTTGCCCATTTTTGGGGGCATCAACCTAGAGTAGTCGCATGCCACCTGGTATGTTACGGAGTAGACTAGCAGTACAAGAAGCACATAGTTGAGCAGCTTGAAAAAGGAAGTTGAAGAAGTCATCTGCACAGAAGTGAAGGAAGTTGGTAACCGAAGCAGTTGAGTGTAGAGGAAGAAGTGGAGTGAACAAAGTGCAGCCAGAGTATGCATTAAATGTTGTGCAATGTAAATTACGCAATCAACTCAAACCTACTCAAGAATATACAGGCTATATGTTTGTTCAGTGCTTGCAGCCGTGACATGACGCTCAGGCAAGTGCATGAAATGTCCTTCTTTTGCAGTAGTCAGATGGTCAACTGCAAACACAGACATCACTTGCAGGTTTGATGTGATAACTTCGTGACTGTGCTGGGGTGCTTTTAGCTTGAAGGTGTACTGACACCAAATTTCAAAGCTGAGTTTACTCCGTCGTACAAATCTCCTGTATACAGAGACCACTTTGAGCAAGTGTGAAGCTCAGTAAATGCCGATAAGATAATTTATTTTGATATTAAAATCAATTTTCGCATGGCGCACCTACTGACATGGACACTAGTGTGACGTCAGACTACAATGTCAATTTTGGTGACCTCACGCACCATATGGCTATTTGTGATTGCGTCATGTACCGAAACGTACGACATGGCCGCTAGCATGTCAAAATAGCTGCTTGTGTGTCACCAACGGAGCCACACAGTGGAGCGGTCGTTGAAACATCACAATATCTTGTGGGAGCACGTGACGACTAGCTTACACTATGTCACGACATCAGAGTACAGTAGGAACCGAAAATAGCTTTGAAAAACATACCGTAATTACTTTTTCAGGGTGCACTCACGCTTTTTACTAGTACAGTTTCATGGCTCTTGAGTACTTGGTTTTTCACTTGATGCAAAAAAATTACAACTGAAACTTTTCGGGTCAGTACCCCTTTGAGGCCAGTTCTGGCGCCACATTTTCATGAAGGTAAAACATAAAAACACTTGTGTACCTATTATGTTTAGGTGCACGTTATAGGTCCCTATGTGGTCAGAATGAATTTAAAACCCTCCAGCATGGTATGCCTCATAATAATGTTACGTAAAACTCCAGAAAATTCGGATTTTTTAAAATCCATTTCATGATGCTTAGCATAAAGTAACTGTCATACAAGTTGTGGAATTGTTGTGCAATGCAAAAGAGCAAGACACTCACATTGTTGAAGCAGCATGGCAGTCCTCCTTTCAATAAGAATGGCAGCTAGTAATGTGCTTCCCTGCACGGTGTTCTGTTTGCTGCTAGTATGCTCATCGCATTGCAATCTTGTGTTGCAGTGAAGCTTATTGACAAAACTATGCTATTATCGAGCACAAATAAAATCTTTAGTGCATGAGCCATCCATACCTTTATACTCACACCTTGCTCATTTTTATTTTATGGTTTGCACTGATGGTTATATTCAATGTGCTGTTTGTCAGCCAATACAAAACAGTTCCAGTTTGATGGTTTGGAAATTTCAGTGACATCAGAAGTGTTACGAAGTAAAGTTCTCTGTATCTGTGTGTCAGAAGTACAGTAGACTCTCGTTAAACGGAACCTGAAGGGACCAAGAAAATGTGTTCCATTTAACAGGAGTTCCGTTTACTGAGAGAGGAGCAGGGCTGCAGAATTCAAGCACGAAACCAATCATGCCACAGGCAGTTGTTCCGTTTAAGCAGCAGTTCCGTTTAACAGATTTCCGTTTACTGAGAGTCTACTGTATTAGACTCTAACATAGGTTTTAATGCCGCCGGGACAACTGCCGTTTGCTCTGTTTTCGATAAATGCCTCAGGCCTCTTGCTGTAACAGTTGAGGCATCTGTTAATGGTTCTGTCAGATTTCCAGATCTCACCCTCACTTTTGCTGTAACCAGATCTGTTGGTGTGACAAGCCAAGAGGCAATAAAACCATCCTTGCATACTCATCTGCTCATTTGAAGCTGATCAAGTGGGGCATCATGAATCTGTGTTTATGGAGTGCCATATTCAGTCCTGCCCCACACTTGGTTCACAGAAGCTTTGGTAACCAAGTATCACCTCTGTCAGAAGAGGGTTACCCATTGCATGTGTTTGTTGTCTGGCAGGCAGCATGTGAAAGAAAGCCAAGAACAATGATCACAATTTCGCTGACCATGTGAAGCGAGCAGAAAAGAAAATAATTGTTTTGCCCTACCTACGGAATATAATCGTAATCTGAAGAAAATCTGGAAACTTGTCGGCATAGTTGTGTTTTCTGTCCCATTGGAGTTGGTAAGTCAGTGCTTTGTCTTGTCTGCTTCTTTTGCCATCCGGGTGTTTTTTTTTTTGCACTACCTACTGTGTGAATAATGTCCTACAGTCTAGCCCATCAGTCTCTCCTTATGCTTCTCCTAACTTTAATATTACAGTTAGGAGAGGCGTACTTGCAGAGTCACAGTGTGAGGAAGTGTTCAACATATTGAAACTGGAGATTAATGGGGGTTTGGTGTATGCATAATACGGTGCTATGCATGTGATTTCCAAGTGGTTTTCACAGCATTTTCGTACTGGCAGCAATTCTATGCATGTGTCCAGGTTTTGTATATCCATATTCAACTGTATACAATATTTTCTTTTTGGATCTGTACCCCTGAAAAGAATTGCTGGAGTGCCCTTTGTTATAGCATCGTTGGTTCTAGCAAACTGTACTTGATTCGTTCGTTTGTCTTTCTGCAGGTTGGACCGGTGAAAATATTTGTGTGGCTGGTGACAGTGCCGGAGGGAACCTGATGCTGGCCCTCTGCCTCAAAACCATAGAGCTCAACATTCGGCGTCCCAGCGGAGTGTTTGCGGCATATACACCCGTCATGCTGAGCATGGCACCGTCACCGTCGAGAATTCTGTGTGCCGTGGATCCTCTGCTCCCTCTTGGCTTCATGCTGACTTGTCTTCACGGTAGGCCCTAGGCACCTGCTTTGCACGTTTTAGCCCCTTAAACGTTTTGGACGAGGACTCGTCATAGCCAAAGCATCCCGTCCCCAAACTGTTTTGGACGAGCAGAGCTCGCCCTACCAGAATAGGTTCTTTGGACTGTTCAGGATGAGAAGCGCTCGTTTATGGCTTAGATTGCGTGTCGCCCACCAGATGGCAGCACTTACTTGACAATTTCGGTATTCCTGTGGCAGGAGCGCGATATTTGTGGGAAGACGTGGTGTCCGATGGCGGCAACACCTTAATACAGTAGCTGGCCCATCAACCTGAAAAAGAAGCTTTTCATCTTCGTCATCTTCTAATGAAGATGATTTGGATACCAGTGTTTATATCGCGCCTAGAAGTCAAGAAGACTGCGATGATGCTGAATTGAGCAGTTCTTCTGATCATGATGAGAAGATCTCTGAAGCGAACATTGCGAGAGCTTGTCAGTGGGTGCAGCTTGATGTTAACAATCCTCACGTGAAGCCTCCTCGGTTTCCATTTTTGGCTGATCCAGACAGAACTTTCAATTTTACATCACCAGGTGACCTTCTGGAGTACATAAGGAGTCTCTTGATGATGAACTGTTTTCTTTTCTTTGTGTGGTTTTATACTTTTTATTAGCAGCGGGCAGCTGTTTTCCTAGGTAACATTCAGAAATAAACTGTAGTATTGTATTGATTTGACTTAGCAGTGTGGTGAAAATATTTTTAACACGAAAGTGTGTTATGCCGGGGTCCACCAAGACTTCCATGACGTATTTCCATCACGGAAATACATCGGCAAAATCGACGCCATCAGAAGGCAAAGGAAAAAAAAAAACTAAGAAAAAGTTCCGCTGACAGGAGTCGAACCCGCGACCTCCTGGTACACAACTAGCGGGCGTTTTGTCCATTGAGCTATTGCCAAACACATAACAGAGGCTATGTGGACACGCGCCTTTCATCTTTGACACTTTCCTCTCCCTGTGCTCGTGGATGGATGGATGGATGCTATGAGTTTCCCCTTTATAACAAGGCGGTGACATGTGTGCCACCAGGCTCGAAAAAAAAAGCTTCGTTGCCTCGGCAGCGTGCCGTTGCTGCGGCCGTCCCATTCGGCATGTTTCAGATAGGAGAAGCGTAATTTCATCAACGCTTTAACACAACACAAGGTGGCGGCTTCAGCCCAAACCTCGCTCATAGCATCCATCGATATTGAAAAATAGCTCTCCGACCCTCGCCTGGTTGTCGCACCTTGTTCCCCGCTGGCCCTGTGAGAATTCACGGCCAGGCTAGAGGGAAGACTCGACGCTTGTTGCGTTTCTCTTGGCGTTTCACGAGGCTTTCAAGGAGTGCATTTCGAGTATCGGTGTTTATTATGTGCTTGTTGATGCCATCTTTGTGTGGGATTCACCATATGCGGTGTCCAGGTATGCCTTGACAACTTCAGCTACCGCAAGGGCTAAATCATGATTATGAGCGTCAGTCATCGGTATGGAGATGTGCCACTGTGCGTCAACGTGGGTGCGTCCACGGCCCGTATTCTCAAAAGGCGACAATCGCAAAAGTATCGCCTTTGGTGCGCGCTGATTGGCTATTGAGCAAACCGGAAAAGTTAGGGCGCCATCTGGTAATTCCGCCGACGTCAATTTTGCATCATGGTGCTCGACGGTGCTCTCGACATATTTGCAATAAACGAAGGCACCGTTAACCGTCGGTTCGTGGTGAAGTCTAGCATTTCAGTGACGTAGGCGGTAGCTTCTAGTAATCAATCCTCGGTGGATGAACGCAGCATTTTTTACGCCGAAGCTTTCATCGAGCATTACCTTGGGGTGTTATCAGCACTCGATCTTTGCCAGCGCATCTTTTTTCGTGGTTTGAACGTCCCAGGAACATGAACCATGCGTTGCTCGTGTGGCTTATCGCGAGCCGGCAACATGTTGAGATCTTGAGACGATGTCGCTGCGGCGGCACGCTACAGCTGAACTCTCCGAGTACGCCGTCTTAAACTCTCAACGAAAATACGTTTCACGCAAAGTTGCTCTTTAAATATTACACTGTGCATTAAATAATCGAACAAAAAAAACGTTGAAAGCACTTTCAACACGTCTTATACTTCAAGTAGCCACAGCCAAGCCGGCCAAGCCTGGCCACTGCGTAGAAGCAGCAGCACACGCTCGAAAACACCGCACTCGGGTTGCTCTGCGCTCGTACGGTGCGCTCACTCCTGTGTTGTGAGACATTCGTACTACCAACGGCCAGTTGCAACAATTACGTCACAGGCGAGTGTTTTTTTTACTTATTGAACGCATCAAATTCCACGTCACCAAACACGATACTATCGCCTTTTGCGATCGTTTGGGAATACGGGCCCACATCAAGCGGTGCTATATCTGCCAAAAAACAATAAACATTGTACAAGCTCTCATATGCCAATGCACTATAAACAATCAACTACTGCTGTGACGACATGTTTCACTTTCGTGTTATACCAATTCCTATGATCGAGGGATCAGCCATATTTTTACAACATCGAGTAATCGCTTTGGAATACAATATGATTTGAAGTCAGCAATAAAAAAGATTGGCACTTTTGGTTAGGAAATTTTGAAAAAAATGAAACGCTTAAGGGATTAATAGGGCAGTTCCAAGCAATTTTGTACTGTATAGAAAGCTTAGTTTCAAGTAGTGGAGATATAGAGGAACCTTTCATGCAAAGCTTTACGTTTGGAGTATGAGTGGAGATGTTGCAGAAAGCTAGTAGAAATAGGTGTATTTAATACCAAAAATAAGTGCTTTATGAGACATACAACTAGAAAGATGCTGCAAACATAAGAGAGAAGTGGCACTGTAACGGTAATACAGTCGAACCCGACTATATCGAACCCGTTTACATCGAATTATCCTGTATATCGAACAACTTCTGAACACGGTATAGCTGCAGGGAGAATATATAGCGAAAATTACGGTTACATCGAACAAGAATAGCAGTGACTCCCGATATATCGAACGTCAAGCGGGCAAAAGTGCCCCCGGAAGTTGGCTTTCCCTCGTAGCGGGGGGGAAACTGGCGCTTTTCCCCACCGCTCACTCCAAAAGTTGTTTAACCCAGCAGCGCATGACCCGCTCTCCCTACAGTGACCGCGCCGTGTCAGTCGAGCCGCTGTCACCCCCCTGCAAAAAAATTATCTTGACCCGCCCGCAGCGCTTGCTGAGACAGCCAATCAAGGCCTCTTGTACTCTCGTCGTGCGAGCACTAGGGTCATGCGAGTTATCTCCCTGCATTTCTCGTTCGCTGTGCTTCGCACCATGCGCCTGTGCCGTGATGGTTAGCGTGAAGCGGCAGAATTTGCCTTTCACCGTGAAGCTCGAAATTATAAATCGAGTCGAACATGGTGAGAAGTCGGACGTCGCGGCAGTGTGCAAGATTCCGAGGAGCACTCTCAGCCCGATCTTGAAGAATAAGGCGGAGATTAGGGATAAAGCGGACAAAAGACCCGGTGCCCGTGGCAGCCAACGCGTACACACGTCGAGGCAGCCGTGCACAAGTGGTTCGTTGACGTTCAGTTGCGCAACCACCCCGTGTCCGGCCCCACGATCAAACAGAAAGCAAAGGACATGGCTTTTCTCCTTGGCAGGGAGGATTTTCAAGGTGGCTCCGGTTCGCTACAGCGGTTCAAAGAAAGACATAAGAAACAACGATCCTTTGCCCACACCCTCAGAGGTGATTGGTGCTCTCGCACTAGTCCGGCGCTTCTGCGCGAATGTGGAAGGTTGCGGCCTCGCCTGCTCCGACTCCTTAGACCATGTTGAGAAATCATCTTCGGAAACAGCGCGAGCACACGGGACAAGAAAGACAGACAGGACAGCGCAAAGTCCTGTCTGTCTTTCTTGTCCCGTGTGCTCGCGCTGTTTCCGAAGATGAAGCCATGCCAACAAGCTCAAGTCGACACCCTCCTAATGTTGAGAAATGCGTGCTGTCGCAGGCAGCGAAGTTGCTCAAACAGAAAAAAATGGAAGACTATTTCAAGCGCAACTAAGCTAGCTTCGTCAATAAAGTGCTTTTATGAATGGTGTGTGAATTTATGACGTCCAATTCTTTAGCAGGCTTATATCGAATTATGCCCTATATCGAACTGACAGGTGTTTTTTTGCGAGTTCGATACATCCGGGTTTGATTGTAGTGATACCAATTCCAGTCATGGTACCATCTTTTCCTATCTGTAATTGTTAGTGTGCTTGATAAGTAAGATGTTTCATTACGTTTCATTACAACATGAAAGAAAGCACAGTTTGGCCAATGCCCAAGGTCTGACATGATCTCTGCATGGGCTTTTGTATCAAAACAAGTGCTAATGCCTAGCAAGCCATAACAACCAAGAATGCCAGTGCAGCTACACAAGAAAGCTAGTTTGCTGCTGGCAGTTTAAATTGCTGGAGAACAGTGCCTAGTTATGTGCACTTTCTAATGAAGCCTCTCTCCCTGTAGCATACATCGGCTGTGCCAGTGAACCAGACATCAAACTGTGTCCCAAAGCTCCTCCAGAGAAGCCAGCCCGTCGTAAAGGTGTAACGGAAATCGGTGCATTCGATTCCAGCCACAGTTCTGCAGAAACTGTTCACATTTCCAGCATGCCGCCTGCACCAAAGAGTGATGTGGATACGGGAAACTCCGAGAGCATCTCTCCAACCATGAAGGCCAAGATGCCTCTGACGCGCACGAAGAATGTTGTGCAGCTAGAAGTGGCAGGAGAACTGCCCAGCCAGTACCTCTGTCGCTTTGCGTCTCAGTGTGACGAGACGGACGCCCCGTGCCAGGCCGACCGGCACGAGGACGAACACGTGGTGCTGGAGATGCCTGTGGATCTGACGTTTCCGGTGCGTAATCGGTGCTGTCGTGCAGCCACGTACTGGGTGCGGGCGCTGGTGACCGTGCTCAGTGCCAGCCACTTGTACCAGAGGCACGTGCTCGCCAACTGGGAGCTGCTCTGTGGCCAGAATGGCAAGAAGAGGAAAGGTCTGGCCGTTCCGTGGTTTCGGAGGGCCTCGCGCTTCGACCGCAAGTTCCAGACCATGAAGATTCTGGCAAGCAACCCGTTCATCTCGCCCTACCTCGCCCCAAGCTGGATGCTCCAGAGAATGCCACCTTGCTACTTTGTGGTAGGTGCCCGTAGATGTGCTCGTAATTTTGTAGCCTTTTCTGTCCCTGTCTTTCCTTTCTCTGGTGCAGGGTTGCCCTACTATGTTTTAAGCCTGGTTAGCATACCTGCCTTTCTCTAACCACTTATCTTTCTCTACCCACCTTAGAGGCCGTGTTAGAGGCTTAGTGACTAATGTGTCGGGCTGCTTAAGCAGGAGGTTGTGGGTTCAATTCCTGGCCATGGCACTTTAATTCCTGTGGTTGCCTGTATACTTAGATGTAGGTGTGCATTAAAGAACCCTAGCTGGTCAGAATTTTTCCAAGATGCCCCGCTACAATGTGTCTCATGATCATATTGTGCTTTTGCCATATAAAGCCCCTGAATCTGTGCATCAAGTTGTTGTCCACCATGCTTGTGTTAGGGCAAGAGAAAAGACATATTGGCGGGATTTCTTGGGAGAAATGTGGCTTATAGAGTGGGAAATATGGCATGTGTTAAAGACACAGCATTTACTGCTGAAAATATAAACAATCATGTTTCTAGTTCACTGCACATTATACACTCCACAGTAAGACACAACATTTACCACTGCAAAGATAAATAAACATGTTACTATAGCACATTCCACGATTACATATTAGGCATCTACTCTAAAATTTCTTTTCATTTGCTCGGCATTACCTTGTGTTATGTAAATCTGGCTGGCATGGGCAAACAGTTCTCTGCCTTTTTCATTTTCCTGTGCTGCCCTCTGGCAATTTTGGTAGGGCTTTTGGTAGGGGCCGGGACAACCGGTATCGCCAGAACGAAAGTGTCAGAGATTAAGCGGCGTTTCGCGACTTTTCTGCTAGGGTAAGGGTACGTGCATCATGACATCGAAAAAAAGGCGGATTGTCAGCATGCACTATAATATAGGTATACCATAAAATTCCAAGCGATTCCCCCCCCCCCCCTTATTAAGTCATATCTGAAAGGGGGTGGGGGCTTTCCCAGAATGGCACCAAAATTCACGATGGCAGTGGCAAATTCTGTCCACGAGAAAGAAACTGAGCACACTTGGACTTCCTCAGAAGTCTTCTTTCTGGCTGTTGTTTGTAGCACATCGCATTACGACGACTGACAAACATAAGAAACACAAAGGCAAGGCAATCGGACTGTGGGAAGCACGGCGTGGAAGCACCTCCGATGATGAGCCCATGCCAATGCAGCAGCTCTTGCCAACAGACACACACCTCGGAGGCCTTACCTTTGCTAACTGTACCATAATCTAATTGGAAATGCAGATCTCGAAGGCCATTTTGCTTGTGGGACCCTGAAAATCATCATGGGTGACCACCAAGTTCGGGGTGTGATCATTCTGTGTTAATGAAAAGAAAAATCATATTTCAATGACACATTTCAGGCTCAGGCACCTAGATCAGGCTGCTATGCAGGGTTGGATTGGATTCAAGCAGGCCGCTGTTGCAAGATGAGGTGTGTAATCAGGGTGCCAAGTGGTTGGAGGGAAGGGGGGGGGGGAGCTTTTTCGGAACAGCACTGAAATTTGAAATTATCAGTGAAATTGGAGGGGGCACTTTCTTGGAGTTTTACGGCACTACAGTATATATGCATGTACATATGTATAAAAATAAGTGTATGGGGAACCTGCGCTGGAGTTTCCGTGGACAGGGTGCGCCGCCCTGTCGGGCACGGACGGAAACACTCAGGCATACAAACAAATACGAGTGGCTGCTAACGTGAACCATGCCGCCGTGCACGATCATCAAACGAGGAAAAAGAAGCATCGAGACCAGCGGTATTATTGTATCCACAAATGCCACAATCAAAAATATCTTTAACAACTGAAAAAAAAAAATAGTCCAGAGCATAGTTGACTCCCTTCGGCCTTGCTTTCCACCGATGCGCATGGGTTGGCGCTCTGGAAAACATCACAAATCTTCTATTTGAAACTGGCCTTGAAAAAGTTAAAGAAAGCACATGACAGCTTAGGTTGCGTAAGCATCGCGCCGTACATTACACATACCGAATTTACTCGATTGTAACATGACCACGATTGTAACGCCAGGTGTGACATTTCATTACGTCCAGGAAGAAAAAATAGAATTTCGGTATTCGATTGTAACGCGAAGGTCGACTTTAGGTTGCAAAAATCTAGAAAAAAAAACTCGCGTTACATTAGAGTAAAACGGTATTATACGTCACTGTCACGTGCACAGGTCTAGACCGATTACAAATCCATGACCGCTAGAAAAACAGTGTTGTCTACGCATGTTCCATTGCTGGTCACACACTGCATGTCAAACTCGGAACCACCACGAAGTCAATTACCACTAGGTTCCTCAAACGCATTTTTTTTAAGTTTCAGGCTTAGACGACGGCCGATCGCAAGTTTGCAAACTGTCTGCAGACGATGGCGAGTCGACGTCGCTAAAGCACGGGACCTGCGACATGTTTGCATTTCCGCTAACACCACTGACCTCCACTTTACACCGGCCTTTTTACATTTATTTCACGCTTCACCGTCAGCTTCAAAACATTTTTTTTTTAAAGACTGCGATACGAGCATTTAGTGTGCAGATGCAAGCCGTTAAAAACACCGTAAAGGAAAGCATTTAGCCAAACAGCTTCTGTAATATAGTACGAGAGCTGTAACTACAGATTACGTAAATGTGATATGCTCGCTCAAAACAGCTGTCACTCACTGGGCTGAATGTTCTCAGTGCTGCCTGAGGAACTAACTTTATTTCAAAGCGGGCGCACAACGAGCACACTGTACACACCGTCTAGCTTGCTAGCGCAATTTGAACACACTTACCTGTAAGTTTATGTCGTGCGGTGGTTGACACTTCGCCGAAAGGTCACTAGCGCTGTCTCTTCGAAAAACAGCTTCTTCCACGTCACAGACATACTTCGCGTTGGACAGCTTCCGTCCTTTCGACAGCACACTCTCGCAAAGGTACCCGTCCGCACACATCACATCACTGAAACCGCAGCGGAGAATAACCGGTGGCATCGCTGCTCGCCCGCTGCGCCACAGTGCAGCGAAGTGTCCCGATCTTCGCTAGTCTTGCGCGTTCCAAAGTACCTACAAAACGACCCACATTGAGCAAAAGCCGCGGTAGTGTCGAATGACGTTCAGTATGCGTTTGAACAAGCCACGAGGTATGTGAGGGCACGTTGAAACGTGCCGTCGTATGCCTCGCGGCGGCTCTGTATTACTGGATGTTTCTCAGCTAGCTCGCCAGGGCGGCGCAGCTCGTACATTTTAGGCGCACCACCTGGGCAGCGCTGGCTACCCATAGGTATGTATATATGTATTCCAATGCCTCTTTTACAGGGCCTTCACCTGGACCCCACCTTGGACGACCTCGTCATGCTGTCAAAAAGGTTGAAGGCAGCAAACCGCTATGTGCAGCTTGAAATATTGGACAACCTCCCGCACGCTTTTCTTAATTTTCTGCCCTTTTGCAAAGAAGCTCATGAAGGTTCCAAGAGGTGTGTTGAGATGATCAAGCAGGCACTCTGTATTGAAGTGCCATGATGTACAGTGACTTCTTAACTTAAGCTCTTAGTAATCATGCCAAATGGTGTACAGTTGCGTGCATTGCATATGCTTCTTGCATTCCCAGTGCTGAAGGTGAATCTATGGCTTCTCTATGAGCAGCATTGCTTTATCTGCCCTGTGACTCAATTTTTTTTATGGATTTTAATGTCATTTTTCTTTTTACCTCAATGCACTACAGCTGTTCCTTTAATTTATCGTATGACCTATTGTACTAAATATTAATAGTGAGGACAGGTACAGGTGCACCAGGCTGGCTCTTGGTACACTTACATATTTTTGTATACATCTTGTAGAGTTTTAAGTGAACAACCTATATAACAATTTGCTCTCTTGAGCAGAGGTGGGCGCTTATGTTATTTAGAGGTAGAAACTGTAGAGCTGCTGTGACAGCTATGAAATGGCACATTTGATTTTTATGAGAGGTTAATGGGATTAAACAAAAATATTCTTACATTTTTTAAAAGAAATATGTATATTTTTAAGCGCATTACTACGTATTTTTTTATGTTGACCAGTAAATGCGACAGAAGCACCATTGCCACCTATTGTCTACCTCACTAGCTACAATGGCACGGCTACCTTTATTTTTAAAATGGTACAAGAATAAAACATTTTTTAAGAAAGTGTCTTCTGTTTGTAGCGCTTTCTTTCGTGTGTCCTATGATTTCAACATTGCATATGGTAGCAGGACATTCAACACTCCATGTTGTCCACACTCTCTCATTGCCATGGAGATGGTGCTCTGGCACTTCCATTTAGCTGGGCAGATGATGCTTGACTTAAGACACATGAAGCTTGAGTGAAGTGACAAATGCAGTCCTTGTGCTATAGTAAAAGTGTGATGCTAACAGTGCTTGGAATTAAGCATGCCAGATCACGTACTGTTCTTCAAAAATTGCATAAGGAAGCTTGTATGCTAGTGTCTACAGAAGTTGCCTGTAAGAAGTTAAAGGGACACTAGACAAATAACATTTTATGTCAGAGTGAAAGGTCAATGCTTGAGAACATCTAAAACATCAATATTATAAACAGGAGCGGTTTAGTGTTTGAGAAATTGAGGTAAATGTAGAATGCAATTTGCGCCACCAGTAGTGGGACATTCTGGAACGCAAGCCTGGTGATGTAGTAGGGCCTCAAGTACACTTAATCACAAGTACTCTAACTACCCATGACAGAAAAGAACATTTCAGTGCATTACAAGATGGTATAAAATGCAACTAGTGCATTTCACATCGATCCATGCAAAAGCAGAATTTGACATTACCCTTGAGAATGATGCAAGTTCTGTTTTCGCTGGGCTGTGCTCCATTAAAGCCCGTTTCTCAGCAGAGGCGGCTCTCGTGCAGTGCGTGCATGGCGAATGCTATGTCGGAAGATCGTCCTCAGAGGAGGGCGTTTGAAGTGCACTAATGATATGCAGAAAACTAAAACGTGATTTTCTTTCAAACTAAGCATTTCCTTGTCACAAAACTAGCACTACGCATTTTCTGGAATGCTATTTCAACAATCCACGTGGAATGGTATTTGCCTCTAGTGTCCTTTTAAGCAAGCTTTGGAGGAGTGGGCATTACAGCATGTTGTTTAAACTTAGTAATGTAAAAAGTTGGCCGAGTTGGTGTTGGTTCATGATAAACAGAGGGGCACGATAACACGGCACACAAAGAAAACGGTGGAAATGGGATGACGCACTGCTAGCAACTGAAATATTTTTATTCAGGAAAGACATATACCACCGTGCAATCATATCAAACCCAAAGAGTCGACAAAAAAACTAAAAACCTTGCGCTCAGCATGCCTACGTCAAGTGGCATTCTAGAAAGGCTATCTCCCCCTCCTACAAACTGATAGAGGGTTGACTGATGCAATCCAGCCCCTCCTTCTGGATAACGAAGGCCTCTACAATCTCCCTCTGCACTGAGCCCCTGTGCTTGTAGATTACTGTTGTCCGATCGAAAGCAGGGTTGCAGCTACCTTGATCACACCCTTTGCAGTGCAGTGCCAGATGGGTGAACGGCCTTCCTATTAAAGAGCTGTTGTGCTCTTGCAGACGCACATTTGCAGACGCGGTTTGCCCGATATATTAGGCTTGTGCGAATAGTAAATTATAGGTCCGAAGCGAATTCAAAGCGAATAGTGATTTGGTCGAAGCGAATGTCGAAGCGAATTCGAATAGTTTATATTACATTAATAAAGAAAAATGAGCATATTTGTCAGGACTCAAGTAACCAGTGCCACCTGTTTTTTTATGTAGCGGCCGTGCCAGCGCAATATTTTTAAAGTTGAAACAAGGCATATGCATATGTCATTCTTTTTGGTTCAAAGGGAAGTGGAAGCAACTTCGAGTAGTAGTGCTCAGGATTTGGCTTTCGGTAGAATGCAAGTGATAGCATGTAAAATACGTTACGTTTTAAAATTTACTATACTTAGAGCATATAAGCCGGTATAACAAGCTTGTAAACTTAAAAAATGATTCATCGATGTGAGGGTAATACAGTAAAACCTCATTAATTCGAACTCGGTTATTTCAAAATCCCGCATAATTAGGATTTCTGCGGCCCCGTATTTTGCAATGCAAATTTGAGTAGATAATTTGAAGCGGCGGTCAGTACCAGCCCGGGTAATTCGAAAACTTTGGGTGCCATGTGCCAATTCCCGATCCCGATTTAGCCGCAAATCCGCAGAAACGATGGCCCTTAGGAGCCACAAGGCAATGCAATGTAGCGATACTAATGAGTGACAAGTTGAGCACCCCAGCCTCGCTGCCAGCGCAAGAAAACAAAAAAAAAAAAAACGGTCTCGTGGTCAGCTGAAATGTGCGCCTGCCGAAAAGACGTGCTTCACGGCAATACAGCGGTGACACGTGGGCAGCATGACGCATGCTTCTCTCAACGTCAGTGCGTCATGATTTACCCATTCTTTCTGGGAAAATAGAGAAATTATGAAAGGGCGGTCTGACGGAATTCGTGATGTATGCGAACCTCCGATTGGCGGTTGTTCCGGCAATTTGCGCACTTGCACTGCTGGCGGAGTACTTGCCTGCAACGCCTACTTCGAAAACGCAGTTCGAAAACTTCAATGATCATCTTTTCCACCTAGAACACATCGCGAATTCCGTCACACTGGTCATTATTAAATTCTTTATTTTACCAGAAAGAATGGGCGAATGGTCGCATCATGACGCGCTGACGCTGCGAGGAGCAAGTGACATGCTGCCCGCGTGTCACCACTGTGCTGCAGCGAAGCACGTCTTCTTTTCCGCAGGCACGCATTTCAGTTGACCACGAGACCTTTTTTTTCCTCCTTCTTTTCTTTTTTTCGCGCTGGCAGCAGCGAAGCCCGTCGTTTCCCCGGTTTAGCGGCAAAATTGGGACCAGGTATTGCTGGAAAACATAACCCTTGTAGCTGCAAACTAGCAGGCCCAGCAAACGACCACCTCTGATTACTTCCAGTAATTCAAAGTTTCTTGCATCCCGCTTTTTGTATGTTTGGTTAATTCGAAAACCCACCTAATTAGATTTTTTATAGTCCCAGTCACTTTGAATTAACGAGGTTTTACTGTATGTTCATTTAACCTTGAAGTAGGGCTTCGCGGCAGTGCAAATTTCTCCTGGAAAGGTGTATTCACCGTATAGCACACTTCCACTGCAGTGAAACCACCATTACAAGGGGTTACATGTGGTTTATATCTATTTGTTCATTTCGAATACTTCGAAATTTCCTGGAATTCAAATTCGTTTCGAAGCAAATTCGAATACTGTAATATTCGTTCGAATATTCGAAGTGCTCGAATATTCGCACAAGCCTACGATATATGCCTTGCTGCATCACAGTGGTATTCTGTAAACAACACCACTTGCGCAAGGGACAACTTCATCTGTATGGCTTTAATTGCCTTTGCGACTTTGGAAACTGATAAATTCATAATAGATATTGTATTACCATAAATGAAAAAGCTTGTGATGATTATGCATAAGGGCAAGACATGTAGCCTTCTATGGTTAGAAAGGTATGAGTACTTGGTAATTTAGAGGAATATGTAATAAATAATGCTACATGGATGCTTGAAGCAACAAGTGCGAGGGTTAGACAAATCTTTGCACACTACTTATTCTTCTCCTTGCAGTGCTTTGCCCACAAGCGGTCGAAAGAGTTTTGAGTGCGAATATTTTAGCAGTCGCTGGAAATGTAATTGCACTGGAAGGATCCTTGTCAAACTATTTTCAAAGTTGTGATTACTTTGGCAATCATAAGGCACTGTCCAGCAGGTGTCCTTTTGGCAAAAAAATTTTTTTGCAGTGGAGATTACAGGCACCTCACAGTGATTATGGGCAGTCAGATAATGCTACAAAGAAGCAAGCAATCCTCGTCACTGACAGCTATCTCGCTGCCACACTACTGCCTGTCTGCAAGGAACGTTCATACCTTCTGGACAATTGAACATTATACAGTGATTATCGGACGCACAAAACAAAGTACATGCATGCAAATACCTATAACCAGGTACACTTTCCAGCAGCTTTGTAATTAATCAATCACATGCATTGAGTTGGCTTGCGTTGTTTACAAGACATAAGAAGCAACGTAGCAGTGAGTACTTAAACTTTGTCAGAAACTAAAGGAGACCACCAGAGGTCAAGCAGTCTTATAGTTGCGCATGTTCAGAAAGACAAACTCTGGACACTTTGTATTTGTTTCGTCCAACTAATACTTCACCGAGCGAAACACAAGAGAAGACGGGACAGGGCTGGCGCCCTGTCCTTTCTTCTCTAATTTTTTTTTTCTCGTTCTCAGTTGCATCACAAATATTTCCTTAAGCAATGCTTCACCAAATGTTGGCAGACTAATACCAATGACCGCTTCCCCTTTTCATTATCACCACGTGGTTCGGTTCAAGGAACTGCTGCATTGTGGTGTAGCGACCTTCAAAACGCTTGTCGCCAGGTTGGTATGATGAGACACAAATGATCGCCACATATGCTGGCGCACCGTGCAGCTGATTTCCTGCTTCACTTTTCTCGCTACTTCTGTTGGACTCCGCCACTCCTGCGCTTGGAATAAACGTTCTGCAACCTGTGGACTATCTCGTGTGCAGTTGGGACACCAGGAAACAATAAAGCAATACTTTAGATAAAGTATTATGTGCATAACAAGGGTTATGTGCGCTTTGTGCCGTATGTTAGTCTCTTCATGACAGCATATTTTATACCCTGCTTTTTATACCGTGCAAGGAAATAACGAGGGAAGGGGTCCAGGGGGGTCCCTTGTTATTTCCTTGCACAAAAACAGCCATACTTTTGTGGCTTGTACTTGAACCGACTAGCCCAGCAACGTGTACTTCTAGAATTGCTTTTCTGTTTGAACCAGTACCTCCGTCACTCATGCTAAAGGCATATATACAACTAAAAAATGAGCTAGTAGGTATTTAGTCATCTTTTAGTTTGCGCAGTGCTTTCATATAGCTGAACAGTTATACGGAGCAAGCACATTTAGTTGCATGAAATGGTGAAAAGCAATTGGCACGTTCCCGATCATTGTTATGAAGGGTGCCTGTATCAATTTTAGATTTCCTCACAACATCCCATAATTTCTCAAATCCATGTTTCTTATAAGCAAAGGTACTTGAAATTTTCCCCTTTCACCTGCATGCATGGCAAGTACCGTACGTTGTACTCTACTTTTTTTATATGCAGTTGAATCGCTTCGAGTAGTAAGCTTTCAAGCTTTGTTAATACAAGAATGCATTCCAAAGAAGCATACCAAATGAATAGATGCCCCGTTTCTGTATGTAGTTTGCAACGTTAATTTACATGCATCTCAAGAGAAATATACGAAAAAAAGTAAAATAAAAGTAGTGATGCGCATAGGGTGGGACAAAGGAAAGAATGTTCTTTCCTTTTCCCAGTCTTATGCACAACACTACTTATTTTAATGCAGAACCAACAAGCCCAAGTGGCAACCCTTTTAAAATAAAAAAGAACACCTGCGTAAAAATGCACTCGCAGCTTGTTTTATTATGCCTGTGTAGCACAACAGAAGTGCTTGCCATAGCTAAAAATACAAAATGAACAGAAGTGGTATACTTTATTGCTCAAAATGGGTTACATGGTGGCTTACAAAAAGCAGCTAAAGTGACAAGGGAAAAAAAAAAAAGTGAAACCGCAAGTAAGAAAAAAAATCTTGTCCTCAGCGGGCGGGCAGGGCGCAGATGGCGACAAAAAAAAAAAAAAAAAGGAGGAACTCCTTGTTCAGCACTCTTTCTCACTCAATCTGGAAGGCAAGTGACAACAAGTGCATCAGCCACCTAAATTAACATCATTTTGGTGCTTTAAGTGCCAAAACCACGATAGAGTTAAGTGACATGCCATAGTGCAGGTGCATTATTAAAAACAGCGCAATGTAAACACGAACAAAACGCACACGAGACACAGTCCTGTGTGCACAAAGCGTACGCTGCCACATGTATTTAAAGGGGCCCTGCAACACTTTTTGAGCATGGTCAGAAAACGCTCTCGATCGGTAGTCGAGGCTCCCGAGAACACGAAAGCCAAACACTACAGCGCAGCACGCGGCCTAGAATTTACAATTTACTCTAAGTCAGCTAGAAATAGCTTCCTCTTCTCTCTACAGATGAAAATTTCTGCGCCATACACTCAAACCTCGATATAACGAACACGGATATAACGAATTATCGGTTATAACGAAGTAACTGAATAATAGTCTCGTCATACAGTGTTACAAATAAGCGTTTATAACGAATTTTCGGATATAACAGTTATTTTCGTGGCAGATGTGACTGTTATAATGAGGTTTGAGTGTACGCCCATGTCCACGGCGGTTGGCTCATTTGAGCATCCTCAGCTGCGCAGTTACCGTGGTCGCCGCAGGATGCCGCCACGTGCCCGATCGGGCACTTGCGATCACACTGAAAGTAAACCACATGTTCGAAGAAAAATAAGAAAAGAAAGGGCTGAAGGTCATGATGCGCGCTGACAAAGGGATGTATCTTCTTGCCCCCTTGTCATCCCCCTCCCTGCGTAGCTTTCGGCGTGCTCGCTGGCATGAAAGGAGAGAGAAAGCGCTTGAAACATACGACAAATTCCTGCAACTCTGCTCATACTTCACGGATTCTAAAAATTTTTGCGGCATGATCCGTGAAGCGTCATGCACTAATAGTGAGACTATTCTATTATAACTCAGAAAAGTGTTGCAGGGCCCCTCCCTTTAAAGGGACAGACAACTGCCCAGAATATGAAATGAGTTGACTCCGCTGATGTAACGATTCTCTGTCGCATTGACTCAAACCAACCCAGTTTTTTTCGTGAGAGATGAATTTATATTTTTATTTCTTAATTGAAATTTGCGAAAAATGACCTGTGGCGCCTCTGGCGGCAAAAACATGAATGATCCGATGAAGATGGCCACGTGATCATTGATTGCTGTACACAGTCAACAATCTTTTTGTTAGTATTGAAATATTCTTCGTTTCTTTATATTAAAAGGTATTGCTCCATAATAATGTACATATAGGCCTGCGTTAGTAGTATGCATTAAACTGGCGCTGCCTTCGCGTGACGTAATGATCCCATGCTCGTCAGCGCGTCTTGAGCAACTTTTCAGCATGCTCATGCAACCGTGCACGCAGTTTCCAGGTCGCTAAGATTTTGGAGCGACATAGTTTTGCTACCTACACCTCGACTCAGAAATGACGCGCGCTGCTACTCGGTGCGGCCTCGCATATGCGTAGTGACGTTTTCGATTACTTGGCTTGGCTCGTGTATCGAGAGAGTAACGATGCCGGGATAAGCCATCCATGACATAGGCGCAAGCAACCTTGGACGCATGCGTACACAACGTGGTACAAATACACGGAAGGTGTATAATGCCACATCATCTCATTGTAACAGCTTGTTATTTTAAAAAATAGTTGAAAAGCTATAAATAAAGGTGGTTAAGCATAGTTAGAGAAACTCCTGCGAAAGCAGAACGATCGCTTTCACAAATCACGAAAAGGGCTGGCGGCATCGCTATAAATCCTCAGCGTTGCTGGAGGAAAGCTGCATCCGTGTTTAGAGCCTTTCAGATCAAAAAATACTGCTGGTAAAATAACTACGTGCTTTTGGGATTAACTACTGCAGCTACAAACACTGCGAAGGGTGAGCTTTCTGTCGCGTCGTAAAAAAATGGGTCGAGAAAAATCAGTTGTCGGTCCCTTTAAAAGCAAAACTGGCAAATGCCATTTTGCACGGCCTTTTACTGACTGCCTCCGATCCAGTACTGCAGGACCACTCTAAATGCCTTAAAAAAAATCCCATTGAATGAACCTGATTGCTCCAACTGTCACATTTCAATACGTGAGCAGTACGTATGCTTGCCTGCACCCGGTCACACTGCATTTTGAATAATATTGCCATGCTGTAGATACTCACAGACATAATTACTATCAATGCATGTGCCGAATCATCATCCCCTAGCAATTAAACAGGTTAACCATTCAGTAATAGCTGAATGTTCGCAAGTTTCTTTTGTATGTCATTGTCCGGCCCTATTTTCACGACCGCTGCTCTTGTCAGTGCAGGCATTGAGAGTGGAGTTAGTGCCACCTGAAGAGAGAAACTTTTAATTGAATCCTTAATGAGAAAGGTGGCGAAAGGGGCAGAAGATTGCTCCCCTTCCTCCACCCTCCCATTTTAATCAGCAGAGAGTATTTGTAAGCTAGTGGCATTCACGGCCATCCAGACGACCTGGAGCTGATCTGAAACTGACCTGAAGCCGCTTCACAATTGTGAGCAATCAGAATTTATAACAGTGATAAAGTACGTCCTCTGGGATCACATCACTATTTTAACACAAAGGAACAACTACCAGACGTTCTAGCACCAGCACCGGACAGCACGAGCGTGTTCACCAAGCCCTAGACGATTTGTAATATTGGGTGTGACTCACCAACGGCGGCTGCCACAGGGGGTACCGTAGGTGGCCCATTGTCGTCATCCGGTTTACGCACATTGCGCTGCATTTTTTTCTCTATCTCGTTGAAAATCAACATGATGTGTCTGATCAGCAGACTTGCGAGTTCTTCGAAGCCGTCGCTGTAGTTGAGTGTGATGATGTAGAGGTGTTTGCCGTCCTCGGTGCTGGGGGAAAATTTCAGGATGATCTTCCCTGGTCCTGGGGAAAAAGAAAGCACGCGGAACATGTTTGCATTCAGTGTGGTTATAAACTGCACCAGCAAGCAAAAATATTCGCACTTATTTCCAATTGGTATTAAGAAACTTTTTGTACGCTCTTTCCCCTCGAAATAAAATAACTTCCAGGTGACAGATGCCATTCAAATTTGGTCATAAATACTTAAGCATAGTGAACAATCGAATGAAGGACACACCTCGAGCTTGAAATTTGATGTCAGATCCCTTTAACACATTGCAAAAGTCTAAACTGTAATGAGGAACACAACAAAACTTGCATTTTGTCTTTTTATAGCACTTGTGGCACACATGCACATCTTTCCAAACCAATGATGCAAATATCTTACCTGAGTCGGTGCTTTCTTTTGGTGTCAGTTCTAGAATGCTTTCCAGCCTCTGTCTAAATTTGGTGGCATCGTTTATACGGAATGTTATAGTGGGAGCCGAGTGTATGAGTTGCACCTGTAAAAGGATGCTTTACTTAGCTGTATACCCAGTGACCCTGCTCCACGAGCTAATTAATGCCCGTCTAAACGATACACATTATATGTAAGCAAATCACGTGCATGTTCAAAAGGAAAAATTGGTGCTTTTATGTGCCAAAAACAGGAGGCGGTGAATATAAAAGAAAACTCATTCACCTGTTCTAAGCACAAAGCTACAAAGTAGACCTATATGAGTTTCTCTGAAAGCTTTGCAAATGAACAAAGAACCAGCCTCGTCCTTAATTCAATTTGAGGACCAGTACTACTTCTTTCCCATATGCTGTTTCTATACGCTGATTTAATACCAACTGCATGAAGTATTCAAAAACACTAGTTCAGATGCCCGTATGTTCAGATCTATGTAAACTTAGTTTCCAGTAACTCTTGAAATTCCGAGGTTTTACATGGTATGATCCCGACATTATTAAGAAGCACACTATTGGTACTATAGACTGATATTATGACACCTTGAGGGTCCTTAGCAGTGTTTAGAGTATGCAGGAGATTTTGCATTTTGACTCAAAATTGTTCTGCTGTGGCTTGTTAAATTGAGCCCACACCCTCCTACTCAACAGCGCTATGCTATGCCATAGTGCTAAGCCTCCATTCTGGGTAAGATGCTTGCTTAAATAACCAATACAGCCCTGCTTTAGTGTCAAATGAGCAGCTTGTAAAGGGGCCTTGCAATGCCACCGAAATGTAACTGCATAATTGGCAGACATTACGTGAAGATCATATCTCGAGTTCCTCCAATAAGGTGAATGAAATGGTATGGAGGAAAAAAAAGGAAAGCATGTGAAGGCTTTTAATATGCAGTTAATGTTCATGTTACGCATTGGAGTTGTTTCCTCTGCGACCATGTTTTACAGTGCAGCTCAGAATCTCCAGCCTCTTTTTACACACTTGTCCAAAGAGATACTGATCAAAAAGACATGTCCTATTTGCCTGACTATTCCAGGTTTTCCAGGTTAATAAATACCCTGAAAAAGCAATCGAAGCGTTCCGGTACACTATTTCAACAAAGACATCAACTTTATACCTGTGATTTTGCCGCAATTTAACGACGACGCTTAGACCTGCGTGCTGATAGAGTTCAATGATGGTGTCAAAGGTGTTCTCGTCGAGCTGCACAGCAACATGCAGCTGTATCTTGATTGACATCTCCACGAGTGGCATCTGAAAGTAAAGCACATATCAAACAAGAGCATAAGCTTTTCATTCAAGGCCACCGTCACACAGGTTTGGACACGGGACTAAATGAAGCCTTGGGTTTTGGGATAACAATGGAAAGCTCCACATGCCCGCGATAGAAATAAGTAGCAGACGGTTAGAATATTGGTGGCAGAAAACTAGAGAAATGACAAAAATAAGTAGTGGAAAAAAATAAGGACATTCTGACGTAAGGGGCAGAGAACAGGCTGTGAAATTATGTTTTTTTCCCTCTAATAAAATTGATTTAATCGAAGTAGACATGCATTAGACGAACAAAAAAAAAGAAAAGAAAGGTATATTTTTTCTTTTCCCGTCGAGCCTGGTGTCACATCTCACTGGGGACAACATTGGGAGCTAGCAGCTGCAGCATTGCATGTAAAGGACAATTTGTGCGCACAGCCCAACATACAATAAAAAAACGCATTATATACCGTATTTTCTCGCATATAACCCGCTCCTGCATATAACATGCACCCCTAACTCTACAAAAAGAAAAAAAAGAACATGCACATTGCCGCCGCCTATCATACCCCCACTTTTTAAGAACATTCTGCCGGCTTTTCTTTTAGTGCGGGTTATATGCGAGAAAACACGGTATACATTCTCAATCATGCATATTGGCAAATGACAATAAAGTAGCTATGCCTGCCCCCCTTGAGAGTTACGAGGCGCCGAGTTGAAACTTGGTCGACACTTGCGGCAATGCCGGTACATGTTAGAAAGATACCATAGACAAGTTGCAAAACCTTCAAAGGTTAGCGTTCCTGCACTACAAAAAATCATGCACAAAGGCGGTGCGCCCCGTCCTTGTACCGTGCAGTGTAGCCTTTCGCGAGTTACACTGACGCCCAAAGGGTATCCTATGGTCTGACGTGACGTCGGTACACACCTTTAAGCACAGAAGACCAGTGCGGACGTGCTGGTTTGGCCATCACCGGAATGGAAGGGAAACGCGACGCGCGCTCTGTGCCGCGTCCGCCCTCTACTCCGGATACGTCCACGTGAAACGCTACACTGCGCGTAATAGTTGGAGTGAGGACGGAACGCACCACCATTGGGCATGAATTTTTGCTGTGCAGGAAAGGTGTTTAGTAGTTTTCGTAAAGACAGCAGCCGCAGTAACGCGCGCGGTCTCCTCGATATATCGAAGAAATGCTTTTGACTGCACTGACGGAAGCAGTAAAGACCCTGGTAACGGTTGCTTATTTCGAAGACGATTGGATCCCTTCCGCAATTTTATCAAAGCAGGCAATTTCAGTCAAGGAATCCTAAAAGTTCACGTTCGAAAGTGGAAACCCGTGTGACCATGCACGGCACCGTGAATGCCTCAGTCACTTGCACGGAGCATTTTCAAACGAGCCCGATCGGCATCTGAATTCTCGATTGCCACCATGTAATTAAGTAAGACGGAGATATGACCCAGTCGCGATCGAGAACAAAGCTGCTTGGTGGCAATAAAATTCCAACGCGATCGAATGTGGCAAGCATGGCTGGGGTACAACAATGCCTTGAGCGTTCTACTCAAGGTGGCGATCGAAAAATAGCCGACACGCAACGGTAAAACCGCACTTGGCGTCCCACTGTTCTGGTGAAAGATTAATACGTACTTTGACTCTTTCACAGACGAAGAAACTGTCGATCTTGGAACAGTGAAGAACAGCTCGAAGACTGACAAGACCTTCCAACTTCCAGCACGCGCAGCATGCAGAACACAGGCTGGCAAGGCTGCTGCTCGCAAAGGATTGTGGGCTACGGCGCCCGTCTGCATCGACTTCCGGTGCGAGACGCTGTGCCGCTGCGCGGGTTGCGCGTACGGGTTAGAACACAAGAGTTTCCTACAATTATTTATTATACTCGCGGACAACTTTTCTTGGCAATAAAGGAAAAGCTACGGAGGCGGAGCGTCTACACATGTACTGCTACGCGAAGTAGCCCGGTTTGGCGCGCGTTTCGTAACGCCGTGAAAAGTGATGGCTAGCGTTGCATTTCGACGCGAACGCTGCTCAGCGTCTAAGGTACGGGTAAAAGGCGCGACTTCTTCACGCGCGCAAAAACGCTAAGTGACAACCTATAAAGTAAAAGAAATACAAATATCTCGCTTGTGTGCGCTGCGTTCCGGCTCAAAAAGCTACATGTAGAAAATTAGTATTTCATATATCTCACGCAGAAAATACACTCTAAGCCAAAATCGAGTATTTTGGGAGTGTTTCTGCCACACAACAACAATCGTCATCCACCTCGCGTGCTTTCCTCGCGTTATCACCGTGGTCGCGGCACTTCCCGGTCACGAACGGCGCGCGCGTTATCAGCGTGACGCATTCTTGACAGGAAAGGGACGAGAGCTGGGTTTTCAAGAAAGGAAACGCGAGCAAGCCAGATGACGATTATTGTTGTGTGGCAGAAATACTCCCCAAATACTCGATTTTGGCTTAGAGTGTAGGGACGCAATTGTGGGACCACATTCGTAAGCGGTTACGTACGCGCATGTGGCTCTGTGGCCTTCGCTTCATTGTCAAGAAAAGTTCTCCGCGAGGTCCGCGACTATATATGTGTATTTATAATGTATTTATAGTATATTTAGAGCCCATAGTGTACTTATAAAACTCTATGGGCTAGAGTACAGTAACTCTAGTCAGGCATTCTTGCCAGTGCCGTCGCTTTCTGCGTGTTCCACCTAACAGTCGCGGTCGCCTTTTCCCGCAAATTACAGCACAATACCTTTGAGTGATATGCAGCTTAGTTGAATAACCAATGCAGTGACTACGGGATAGTTATAAAGGTGTTAGCGGTAATTTCTTCATTCAAGCGGCATGCACATGCATGTGATTTTTTTTTGCAGCAGAGCGGTGTTTTCACGCATGTTTTGTGACATATAAATATTTACTTGACATTACAGTGTCATGAAATATCCGTCCAATCTACTTTATTGTTGCGAACTCGTAAAATTATTTATATACTTTTCTGTTGCAAAGATACCATCTCGGGTTCGATATATTGGCCAGCTTAATACTGACAAATTAATGCTGCGGAATGCGAGCAAGTTATATGAAGGTTCAAGGAAGGAAAGAATATTATCGACCGATGCAATTACTACGATGTCCACTTCTTAATTAATTACATATTACATTGGTTCTTATCTACTTTAAAGGACACAGGAAGTTTCTTGTTAACAGTCAGAAGGGTGATTCCACGAGAGATCGAACATGCCTGTCCGGTCGATATTTTAATGGAGTAGCAATTATATGGAGATCTCGGCAGATTTTTGCTGTCGCCATCATGTCCCGGATATTCATATGTATGTATATAAATAAAAGCCACAAATAAAAATAATTCAGAAGAAAAAAATTCCCAAGAGCTCGACCGGGGTTTCGAACCTGCGACCCCTCCCTCCGCAGCTCGCTGCCTCAGACAATTACGCTATGCCCCATTCGGCAGAATACAAACGCACGCGGCGTTGGGTGAAACGCACGGGACGCCACACGTGGCGAAATTAAAATTATTTGAGACGCGGGCCATTCTGCATCGTTGCCCGCGTGGCGTTTGCGTCGCATTTCAGGCGACCCACGCTAGTTTTCGATTTTGGGGTTGTAGAGCCACGCCACTCGTGGCCAGTCGACCAGGCAAAAGGAAGAGCGTCCCGTGGATTGTGGTGGCGCGAGCTAGTAGGACGGCTTTGGCTCTCGTAGTCTTCTCACAGGGGGGAAGAAACGAGACGGCTGAACCAAGATCACAGTATATATGTTACACCGCGACCAGAATCCTGAGGCTAAAATTACAGCGCAAACGCACAATACACCCACGAAGAAAAACATACACACAAGCGCTGACTAACAGTTCTGTTTTATTCTTTCATACGCCAGCGTATATATAAGCCCAAGGCGAAGTTCCCGCATATGCGCACATAGCTCTAAACCAAAACGTGCAACAATGATGATAGTGTACGTATTAGATACGTGAAGACATGAAATTATATTCAGGTGGGTGCAGGGACAAAGAAGTAAAGAAGAAGTAAGAAGGACAAAGAAGTGCCTTTGCGCCGTAATTTTAGCCTCAGGAATATGTAACAACTAGAGCGAATTGAACTAAGATTTATCTTAGTGACCAGAATCGAAGCCCGCAGGGAATGCGAACCGTGGCTTCACGTGCCACTGCCAAGCGCCGTCTTTATTTTATTCTCTTGAGGTCGTGCGCTCGCGGTTTTGTTTGCCGCCCAAAGGAAGGCGCTGCAGGGCCTTGGTACGACGCGAGCGCAAGAGTCCGAGAGTGGCTTGCGTTCTGCGCATGCGTCCTGGCGGCTCGCAAATTTCTTGAGTCCCCAATTCTAAATCTATCCAGTGTTTCGCCGGAGTTGATATGTGCGCCTTAGACTTGTACATTGACATACAGGGCGTGGTCGACCGTGCTCGCGCGATTATCTCTTGAGGAAGAATTTTGTACCTCTTAGTACTTTCACCGCAAAGTTTACGTTGAAGCTATAGACCACACGAAAGTCACATTGCTCGCTGCAGCGACCGCGTTTGCGAAAGGAGTGATCTGCTAGCTAGAAGAGCCAAAGTAGGGGTTACAGTGAAACCTCGGTGATACGAATCTCATGGGACCACCAAAAATATTCATATCATCCGAAATTCGTATCACCAGAAAGCATGAAAAATTATCATGCGGCAAATCAAAGCTGGCGTACGTTTTCATTTATAATTTTTCAGGGCTGCAGCAACGTCAGGAACAACCCTGAGTGATTGTCAGTTAAGTTTATAAATGTCGGCAATCATACCAGCACTTGTAAATATACGGCCGGTACGCGCGTATTTATAATGAACCAGGTGCGTTGTGACCCGCGACAGCAGTAACCCCTTCCAATTTTCGTACGCTTTTTTGCATGACACCGGAGTACTGCAGCGAAAGTAACAAAATAAGCGCCTTGACGCGATGGATCAAGGCCACAAAATTACAAAAACGCGGTCCCGTGTTATGATTTTGTTATTGCGGAGGTGTTGGGAAGATTCTTTGGGAGATTTACGGCCGTGCCCGCCGAAATGCGACCTGAACGGTCGCGCATGTTGACGTTGTGAGGCCCGACTCCTTCGCCAAGACCGTCCTCGTCCACCTTTCATAGGATGTCTGATGCACGAGGCAGGCACGTGTAAACACAGTACGACAGCAGCCCGCGTCGACGCGTTAGAAAAAAAAATCATGGTGTTATTGTCCTTTGTAATCTAAACGTGAAGGCACACGGATGCACATAAGAGCCTCAAAGATTCGCGCGCACAATCTCGGAGGCCGTGACGCGTCTCTGAAGGTTTATTCTGACCGTAAGAAAAGTGTTTTTCGTACACCGTGATTCTGACGATTTGGCGGTGCGGCACGCATGCCCACGCTTGCGTCCCCGCGTTCGCACGTGCTTGTCGCGTCTTCCGCAACTGCGTGGACAGCTCCTCTTCGTACCTGGGCGGTAGCGTACGTTCGTATCAAACGTCGCTGGGTGAAAATCGGTTCGCAACAACCGTACTCGATTACATTGCAGGCCAGTGGGCCTTGGCCGGGACCAACGAAAAATTCGTATCACCCCGAAATTCGTATAGCTGTGATCGTATCACCGAGGTTTTACTATAGTTGAAGTAACAACTGTGACAGTTCGCGCTCATTCTATGCTCTCATTAAGCGTTCTTTTCGTGCATCCTTCTTTGTGTTTGAGCAGCGCGCTGCCATTGTTGAAATGTGACAGTTGTTAGTTCGCACTCGCTTTGAGTGTTTTCTTTTCCTGCGTCCTTTGTTCTTGAGGAGCGCGCAGCAAGTTTCTAGCTGCATGCTTGCCGTTCTTCCTGAGACATTCAAATTTCTTGCTATCGCACTCACTGCTTCGCCCTTGAAACGAAACTGCGACTTTTTTGTTTTGCCTGGGTTTTTTATATCTTGTGTGGGCAGATTCAAAGTGCACGGAACCGAAAATTTTATTTCTAAGAAACGCTCCCAGTGCGCCAAAAAAATATTTGAAGGTGGCCGTGCGGGCGTCCTGTTTTAGCTCCGTGCAATATTTTCGGATTTAACGGCCGAATTTAACGCGAGCTACAAACGTTGTGCAGAAATTGTTTCTGCTGGTTTTAGTAAGCATTACTATAAATTACATCTATGCTTTCTTTACGCTGTTCTCAAAAGGAAAAAAATGTGAAAAAATTCCAAAAATAGCCCCAATGAAAAAAGTTTGGTAAGTTGGTACGCCTTTGCGCGTTTCCTACTTCACACAGAAACTTCAATACAGTGTCAAATATAGAAAAGAGCCTTTGCAACATTTATGCGGAAGATCGTTTCCTACGGCCAGCGCAAAAGAAAAAAAATAGTTAGAAAAGCGAGCTTTTCAAAAATGTTCATTTTCAAAAAATAAAATAAAAATTACACCATCTCCCGATAAAGGGGACCATGAGGCGATGCGAAGCCGGAGCACTTGCACAATCGCGTTCCGTTGGCATTCGCTGGGCATGCTACCGACCTCGCGTTGTGGAACGCGAAGAACACTACGCGCGTTGTGTCTTCCCTCTAGCATGGCCTTAAGGCCCGAACACACGTACGCGTTGACGCGCTGCAACGCGTACGTGTGTTCGGACCTTTAATTCTCACAGGGCGTGCCGGGAAACGCGGTCGACAGGCGCGCGAGTGAGAGGCAGCGTAGGAGAGGAGAGAGAGGGGGACGGGACGCGCATGCGCTGGCCCTCATCGCGGCGCTGTGCAGGAGAGAACTTCGACATGTCGAGCCCGCATTTCAGTGGAGCCAACCGAGGCTGAGGCTCAATTGACTGGGGATGTTCACGTGTTGCAGCGGCTCCTGCGTAGGAGTTTCGCGTTGTCACGCAAGCGGACAGGAGAGTAGCGCGAACGGGTCGCCCCGTCTCTAAGTTTCTTCTTTTGTATAGTTTTTTTCATGCCACCCGTGCGTGCATTATTTTATTTTTCTTGAACAAGCGCCTAGGGCGCAGCCCTCATTAGGGCTTCAAGATCAATGTAGGCCCCTAACCCGTCCCCCTTAATGCACCGCCTTCCATGACAGCACGTGTTGTGGTGCCCTTCCACCATCTGTGATGGAGGACAATCTGCCCCCGGGCTTTCCCCAGGGCTACACCTTGAGCAGCCACTCCAGGGCCTACGACCTTTTTTTGAAGAAGGCAGCAGGCCTCGCGCGACAGGAGGCACACCACCTCGCCTCTCAGCTACCAACACCACAGCAAAATGTCGCACGAGGAAACAGAGAGACGCCACCAGCCTCCTGCGCAAGGAAGAGGCCCCGAGCACTCCCAGGCGTACTCGAAGGGCGACGAAAACCTCGGCCTTCCCGCGGCGCGCACCACGGGCGAAAACAGGCAAGGCAGAGAACGGCACAAACCTCCCTGCTTCCATCGACGTTCCCCCTCAATACGAGGCAACACAGCAGACGGCCGGCGCCATTTTCTCGCCGCAAACATCGTCTGCCACCGCCGTTGAAGTAGCCTCCGCCAAATGCAACCAAGGAGAGACGGAGCTGGAGCAAAACATGTCTTCCCTCCCTCGCCAAGAGAGCTACGGGAACAGCAGTCACGAGTTCCCCTCTCCCTCCTCGTGCTCGCACATCAACCCCCGGCGTCCTCCTCTCCCGCCATCTCCACCGCGGAGAGCAGCCCGACCGGTTCCCCACCTGCCCCCTCCGCAGCGTAGCGTGAGTGCGGACCACAACGCGGATGACCACGCCGCGTGACATACCCCCGAGCAAGAGATACTTCGCATATAAAAAAAGCTACGGTCTCAATTTTGACGACAATTTTTTATCAAAGAGTGCTCGTCAGTGAAAACACGGTTTTAATACGTCCTCATTTGCTTTGTTCGCGAGATATAACGGGGCGAAATGACCCTTAGTGCGTGCTCACTTTAGTGCAATTGATGGTTGTTATCAGCTTGCATTGAGCGTAAATCTACAGTTTTAATTATTTTCCTGCAGCAAAACTTTGCTCTGGTGGCTTCTTGTCAACAAAAATGTATTCTCAGATTTTATTTGTGCCTAACGTGTGCAAAAGTGAGCTGCTGCCGCCCTCTAAAGGGCTAACGTGTATACAGTTTGCAGCCTACAACCTCGCCTGCAAGCATCAGAGGAAAGGTGGGCGCGCCTGTTCAAGATATCAATCGCTTCTTCTTCCTGAAGAAATGCCTGGTCTACCTCATCGTGGTTTTCACAGATGTAGACAGGGTTTCCTTGAGGCGCGTAAAGCAATGCTAGCAGACTTCGCATGTGTCGCGAAGATCCTCAGCCTATGGCAGTAGCTTTTGGAGGTAGGCAACAACAAAAACAGCAACGAAAAAAAAATTACGCAACGAAAATGTTTTTTCAGCAATCTTCCTAGCCATGGGCCGCACGCAACGCGTGTATAGTGAACAGCTAGACTAAGTCGAAACTAAGTCGAGACTAAGTCGAACAGCGCCGCACACATTCTCTCACTTCTGCGCTACTGTTATGAATGAGTTTCCAGAACTGCTCACGGTTTCACATTTTATGACCAAGGGTGTCTAAACGCTTTGTGCTGTGTTAATTAAATTGTGGGCCACAGTCGTTGTCAAAACTGAGGATAACGTCCGTCTGGCGGCTGACTAATGCCAACGACCGCTTCACCTTTTCATTATCACCACGTCGTTCTGTTAGGTCCAAGGACGTACTGCATTGTGGTGTAGCATGTCCTTCACAGCGCTTTTCGGCAGGTTGGCATGAAGCAACACAAATGATCGCCACATATGCTGCAGCACCGTGCAGCTGATTTCCTGCTTCACTTTTCACAGTGCTACTTCAGTTGGACTCCGCCACTCCTGCGCTTGGAATAAATGTTCTACAATGTTTAACAGTGTGCTTGATTGTGCTGGTTGGGGCTGCATGGTAAACGAAGAATAAAAACAGCGCTAAACACGGGACGAGCAGAGGACACATACACGTTCTACAATCTGCGCACTACCTCGTGTGCAGTTGGAACACCAGGAAACAATAAATAAAGCAATACTTTAGATAAAGTGTTATGTGCATAACAAGGGTTATGTTAGTCTCTTCGTGACAGCATATTTTATACCCTGCTTTTTATACCTCGCAAGGAAATAACGAGGGAAGGGGTCCAGGGGGGTCCCTTGTTATTTCCTTGCACAAAAACAGCCATACTTTTGTGGCTTGTACATGAACATGAACCGACGAGCCCAGACTTCCAGAATTGCTTTTCTGTTTGAAACAGTACCTGTGCCACTCATGCTAAAGGCATATAGAACTAAGAAATGAGCTTTTGGGCAGCCCTTTCATATAGCTGAACAGTTATGGGCAAGCATGTTTAGATACAAGAAAAGGTGAAAAGCAATTGGCCGGAGGTATCGTCCGGCGGGCTAAGAAGAGCGGCTCAGCGCCGGAGCGCACGCAGCTACGTCAAGACACGCCGGGAACGGGGAGGGTACTCGAGTTTATTTACAAAGAGATTGGTCATATGAGTTCGTACATGAAATGCCCATTGTGTGGCGCTCTGCATCACACAATCGAAACCGAAACTGGTAAGGCGCGACACCACAGGCACGTTCCCCATCATTGTTATGAAGGGCGCCTGTATCAATTTTAGATTTCCTCACTACATCCCATAATTTCCCAAATCCATGTTTCTTATAAGCAAAGGCACTTGAAATTTTCACCTGCATGCATGGCAAGTACCGTACGTTGCAGTCGACTAATTTTTTAAAAGGAATTTGAATCGCTTCGAGTAGTAAGCTTTCAAGCTTTGTTAATACAAGAATGCATTCCAAAGCAGCATACCAAATGAATAGATGCTCCGTTTCTGTATGTAGTTTGCCACGTTAATTTGTATGCATCTCTAGAGAATTATACGAAAAAAAGTAAAATAAAAGTAGTGATGCGCATAGGGTCCGACAAAGGAAAGAATGTTCTTTCCTTTGTCCCCTCCTATGCGCAACGCTGCTTATCTTAATGCAGAACCAACAAGCCCAAGTGGCAACCCTTTCAAAATAAAACGAAACACCTGTGTAAAAATGCACTCGCAGCATGTTTTATTATGCCTGTGTAGCACAACAAAATTGCTTGTCAGAGTTAAAAATGCAAAATGAGCAGATATGGTATACTTTAGTATTCAAGAGGGGTCACACATTTGTTGTAAAAGAAATCAGTGGGAGTGAGTGTCGAGAAGTACGCAACAAAAACACTGCAGCAGCCTTGTTATATTCCTTTGAACTTCCACAGCTCAAAGCAATCTATTTTGATTGATGACATTTACAACATCTCGCATGTTAGAATTGGCACCATTCGATACACAGTTAGCTAAGTGGCAGTCATAAGTAACGTCTCTGCATAGCTGATGTGACCAAAAGAAAGAATGGTAGATTTCAAGTCAATACTGCAAGCAGGCTTTTCAACACATCCAACTGCGTTAGCCATGATTATCGCAAGCCGACAGCACATTGTTGAGGCCGCAGGTGCGAGGATAGAGGAGTGCACGTGTGTGGAGGAGCAGACATCAGTTATTTCCCATATACGGGGGGGGGGTTCATTTGTTCGCTTTATAACATCCAGCAAAGTAATGTACCTACAATCGCGGCACATACTGTCTGCATGATATTTATTTGTCAAGATATTTTTACCACTCCTTACATGACGGAAAAGTTAACTCTTGAAAGGCGGCTACGAACTGAATCGTACACAAGCAGAGGCACTGCAATGGCACAATTAAAAAAGTGGAGGTGCAAAGCAAGTGCTCATACAAGCAGAGTCCTGGTGAGATCAGAATTTTAATGACTTTTGGTGAATTCCATTGGCGGATTCGGAGTGGCCGACGAACTCTACGCCGGAGCACTCCACTCCGTGGAGAGCATCCGAAGAAAATCTGCCAATAGAACACAAGTGCCCTCGCCAGAGCAAACGGTAGGGGGCGCTAGCGCACATCTGCTTCGCAAGCGCCCAGCATTCCTCGCGGTTCGCGCAGTTTTCGCCTTCACGGGAGCGAGCGGAGAGAATGGGTGCGATGGGACAGCGTATTTCATCGCACACGCGGTACGTACGCCACGCTCTGCGCACGCGCGGGGAGCTTGCGACTTCCGCTCGAATCCGCCACTTTTAGCGGAGTAGAGAGAGCTGCTCCGTGGAGTAAATCTGGCGCCGGAGCTGCTCCAGATCTGCCAATGAAACATACAGGGAGCACTCTCAATCTGCCAATGGAACAGACTTGCTCCGAATGGAGCAGAGAAACTGCTACCGGAAGTGCTCCGAATCTGCCAATGGAATTCACCATATGAGATGCCTAGCCAAAAATCGTAGTGCTGACTTGCAAGAGAAAGAGGCAAGGACACACAGACGGCCTGCCGTCATGTCGTTTAGCCACAGAGCCTGAATAACCTTTTATTGTTACAGGACAAAAACTCCTCATGAGTGAGGAAGCAGTGTGTGCTTCTTGTCCATTTTGGGGCCAGAAGACCTCAGTGACTGCCTGGAAGGCAAGTGACAAGTGCATCAGCCACCTAAATTAACATCATTTTGGTGTTTTAAGTGCCAAAACCACGATACGGTTATGGCACATGCCATAGGTGCTGGACTAATACACTGTAAATAGCAGTGCAATGTAAACACGAACAACACACACACAAGACGCAGTCCTGTGCGCACAAAGCATACACTGCCACATGTATTTAAAAAGGCCCTGCAACACTTTTTGAGCATGGTCAGAAAACGCTCTCGATCGGTAGTTGAGGCTCCCGAGAACACGAATGCCAAACATTACAGCGCAGCACGCGGCCTAGAATTTACAATTTACTCTAAAAGTCAGCTAGAAATAACTTCCTCTTCTACCTACAGATGATGTCATGTACCCAAATTTCTGCGCCATATACCCACGTCCACGGTGGTTGGCTCATTTGAGCATCCTGAGCTGCGCAGTTATCGTGGTCGCCGCAGGATGCCGCCACGTGCCCGATCGGGCACTTGCGATCACACTGGAAGTAAACCACACGTTCGAAGAAAAATAAGAAAAGAAAATGCTGAAGGTCATGACGCGCGCTGACAAAGGGACGCATCTTCTTGCCCCCTTGTCATCCCCCTCACTGCATAGCTTTCAGCGTGCTCGCTGGCACGAAAGGAGAGAGAAAGCGCTTGAAATGTACGACAAATACCTGCAACTCCACTCGTACTAAACGGATTCTAAAAATTTTTGCAGCACATGATCCGTTAAGTGTCATGCACTAATAGTGAGACTTAGAGCACTGCACGGGCCGATTTTTCCGGCCCGGGTCCGGCCCGGCCCGAAAACGCCATGCTCCGGCCCGCCCGAGCCCGGCCCGGTGTTCTTAAATGTGGCCCGTACCCGGCCCGGACCTGAAAGGTTTGGGCCCGGCCCGGCCCGGCCCGTTTCAGCTAGTTATGCCTTGAGCATAAAGGAGGCACTGTCCAACCTTCGGTTATTGTGAAGATACCTGCCGCACACAAGATATTTTCTAGAGATTGTTTTAGGAACTTCTTTCAGTGTCACGACTTTCACTGGTACTGTGCATACTTTCGGTGAATTACGCGCGCAACACTCTTGCGAAATGATTGCAGGGCAATATAAAATATAATTAGCCATAGCTGGCTATTTCATGTACGCACGCAGTGCTAACCACGCAATCTCATTTTTGCATTTCAAAGAACAACTACAAAATATAATACCTGCATAAAGTGGAGAAAAACGCATGGAAGACATTTTTAGGTTGAGTCTACATCAACTGCATACGAGCTAGGGCTGTTGAGTAAAAGTAGCAAGTCTCCTGCAAACTTCATCTATTGCACAATGCAATGAAAAAAAAAAAAAAAACGTGCTCTAGCTGCTTCTGGGAGGAATACGCCAGGCTGGGCAGCGTTACATAAATTAAAGCTGTCGTGTTGACGCCTCGGCAGGCAACTGCACCCAACCTACACTACGTTTTTGTGTTCAAAACAACAAGGTTCTTTGTCCCACCCTTCTTCCCAGAGTCAACGCCACCGCCACTCGGGGAAACGAGACACTCTATGGTCTGGCGCATCACCACTAGTAATGGGAAAATCAACAACGGCGTTTGCCCTGGGTTAAAAGTCGCTCCGCATCTTGCACTTAAAATGCACGAAAAACAGCTCCTGAGATATTAATGACTCACAAGTCATGTTGGCCAGTCTACGGGCATGCGAGCGTAGCTGCATACTCGGAATGTTTCCCTAGATGCCAACGCGCACATCTTATATACACTAATCTAGGCAGTTTACCGTTGCTACGGTACCCAAGAACGTCTTTCACTCACTATAATGGCAGAAGCTTATATTAGGCGTTTCTTGAAATCCCGAGTAGCATACCGATGGAGCGAAATCGTAGACGTCTTGTACTGTGCAATTTCTGTGCACGCCAATGCACTCCAGGTAGTTTAAATTACCCGGAGCCCTCAACGACGGCGTGTCATATAGCCTGAGTCGCTTCGGGAAGTTAAACCCCACAAAACAACAAAAAAACGCCAGGTCTGCGCTGAAACCGCAGCACAGGCACAGCGAAAGCTGGAAGAGCGGCGTTTCTAGAGCCCATTGTAAGCTCTCTTGGGGCTACAATACAAGTAGACTAGAAAGGTACCCACTACGCCATAAATCACAATTTTTGTGAAGTTGGGAAGCACCTACACTGTAAAAAATCTGTGTAAAAGTACAGACATCTTTACAGACAAAGTCTGTGGACACACAGAAAATTTCTGTTATTCGTCTTTAAAAGAAATACGTACCTGAAAAAAACAGAAAATTTCTGTCTTTATAGCCGGCGCTTTACAGACGATTGATCACGTGCCTCTTAGTAATTGAAAAACAGCTATAAAAATACACTCCACCGAGTAATAAATTGCTTATATTTTAGGAAGCAAGCCAACTGTAGCAATTAATTTTGTCTCAAGTAATATGCGCATACGTACATGTTGCGGTCCTTGCTTTCGGCGCGCTTCGATGCACAGATTCAAATTTCATGCTGCATAGGCCTATAGTTTCTTTGTGGACTGGACCGACTGACGCTCCTCGTTGTTTGCTCGTCGACGGTCTGCTGCCATTGAACCACTGCGCTTTGTTACAGTTCGTCCATCGGGTGAGTGAAAGTTCCCTTGCTGCTTTATGTGATGACTGAACTGTATTCTTTATTACTGAAGTGATATTACTTGATAATGTTGTTGCTATAGCGCTTGATGACAGTGGCTCGCGTAGCCATGCACAGTTAGCAACGTTTTTTGAACGAATGGTTCTGGAAACGTTGATTGCTAGTGCACGTCGTATTTAGCTGTGCTGCTGCGCTTAGCCGTGCGGCAGGAGGTGTAAGCAGAGCAGTGCTGCCATTTCAAATGTGCCAAGCGGCTGCCGCGGTCTGCGCAGTGTGCTTCGTTGTTACCGCGCAGAGCGTACTATCGTGCACGCGATTGCGAGAGATTGCGTCACACTGCAATGTGTTCGACCGTTGTCTCCTCTGTGATCCGCTAGTACCGAAGCGGGTGCTCAGCTAATGTTGCGATCTAAGAATGTGTTTGTGTCATGTGGCGTTGGCGGAGCAGTCCCAGTTATGCGGATCGTGTGCGTCCTTAGCTTGCTATGATGCGTGATTTCTTGTTCTGCTTTGCCAGCGTAATCGCCTCGTTATAAAGGGCCCTTTATAGTCCAGCGCAGCGTTCGCGTCAACCAGCAGAGGTTGGCCGGGCCAGGTTCGTTGGTTCGTCACGTTACGTTGACGCGAAAACCGATCACTCATACTCCCACTTGCGCGCCCCGCCGGCCGCGCTACGTCGACTTGACGCATACGCAGTTGAGCACGCCCGCCGTCCCTTCGTAACGAAGAACGAAGAAACGCAGACACCGTGCAGTCAGGGTCTTTGGGTACACTGTTCTTTGGCTAACGTCGCCGGCGCGGATTGCAGCATGTCGCATCTCGCGCCGGCTGCAGCAGGGGCGCGGCGCGCCACGGACGCCGGACGCGCGGTCGCGCCGGCCTTTGTATAGCGTAGCGTCGCTATGCCGAGCGTGCGCACGCGTCGACGTTACGTCGAACTATAGAGGGTCTTTGACACCGCAGCGCTAATGTGTCTGCCTTAGTGAATTGTATCACTCGAGATTCTGTTCAATAATATAATCACTTAAAAAGTGACGCGACGCAGTGTCCCTTTTGAGCAACGCCTCAACCCGTTTCATATTACCGCAACGATTCTGTGCCCTCTACATGAACAGCACTTATCGAAAAAATGCAGTCGAACACGCATATATCGAACCACACGAATTGTTGTGCCTGTGAAACAGAGGTAAAATTCCATGCAAATATCTTGGTCTTGTGCACGCAAATATAGTGCTCCTCTTCGCTGCACATCTGATATATCGAACGCGACGCCACGCCCAAGGCCTCAAAGTGCACTGCACCACACGTGCAGGAAATCCGCGCACGCGTAGCGTAGTGTGTGTAGCGCCTGTCTTTTGTTCCTCTCCTTTTTTCTGCTTCCTTTCCCTTTTTTTTAACTTTGCGTTACTACAAGATATGTATGCGTGGCGACATATAAGTTATTTTCAGTGCCACAGTCTGATAGTGTCTTTCCTCACTTCTGGCTCACTGGCTTCTTCGTTGACTGGCCGACCCACACGCCTCTGCGCGCTTATTGGTTCGCGCCTGGGTTCGGGAAAGTTGGACATGACTCATCTGTTCATAGTACAGCAGCGGCTCGGTAAAGATGTTGAGCCAGTTCGGCGTCGTCGGCAGACGCAACGGTGAAAGCAGTGTCGTTTGAGACGGCGTCACGGGGGCCTAAGGTTCTCGAACTTTCGACGCTATGCACAAGCGGCTTTGTTCGAAGCCCGCTGGCTGTTCTTGTACGCGTTTCTCCGGCGTTGGGGAAGGGTGGGTGCTTTGAAGAAGTGGCGGCCTTTGATGAATTTCCGTTCCGTTGAAGGTATCGGCGCCGTGATTTGACGCTGGATCTGGAATGTGGTGTAAGCGCTTACTTGTTCGAAACATGCTGGCTGTTCTTGCACGCGTTTCTCTGGCATGGGGGAGGGTGGGTGCTTTGAAGAAGCGGCTTTTGATGAATTTGCACTCCGTCGTAGGTATCGGCGCTGTGATTTGACGCTGGATCTGGAATGTGGTGTCAGCGCTTACTCGTTCGAAACACGCTGGCTATTCTTGCACGCGTTTCTCTGGCATGGGGGGAGGGTGGGTGCTTTGAAGAAGAGGCGGCTTTTGATGAGTTTGCGCTCCGTCGTAGGTATCGGCGCTGTGATTTGACGCTGGATCTGGAATGTGGTGTAAGCGCTTACTTGTTCGAAACACGGTGGTTGTTCTCGCACGCGTTTAGCTGGCGTGGGGGTAGGGTGGGTGCTTTGAAGAAGTGGCGGGTTTTGATGAATTCGCGCTCCGTCGAAGGTATCGGCGCCGTGATTTGGCGCTGGATTTTGAGTGTGGTGTAAGCGCTTGCTTGTGACTACAGGGCATGTCTTTCTCGGTACTAAACTGGCCTTTTTTTTTTATTCAACACTACTTCCTTCTTGCGCATTTCACGTGTGCTGCCAGTTGAGCCCCGTCGACCTGTTCGGCTTTTTGCGCATCAAATAAATCATTTATCACCGTCGTGTGCCTGTCGACGTTGCTGCTTTTGGATACGCCAATCGGTAATCTCCCGTCTTTCTGCAAGTTTAGATATTTGTCAGTGACGTGCTATGTTTTTATTATAAGCACAATTTCGAATATCGAATTATTTATACATCGAACTATTTCACAATCTCCATCGAATTCGATATATCCGGGCTCGATTGTACACCGAAAATAGAGCGAACCATCGCAGGTGCAGACCAGCATTTTCAGAATGCGTCATTTCACTTCCACTTAGGGCAAGAGATTCGGTGCTAATACAGCCTGAAAATCACTCAGTGTTGGTTTTTTATCTTCTTTCTTGCATTGTGCTTTTTGATAAGCATCGTTCGCGCGCTCAAAGTGTTTGAGAGTACGCAGTGTTAAAATACGTGCAAACATCCAGCTTAACAAATTGTTTAAAAGGGTATGAGCTTGAGCTTGTTGGTTTGGCTTCATAACAGGAAACAGCGCGGGCAAACGGGACAAGAAAGTCCTATCAGCCTTTCTTGTCCCGTTTGCCCGCGCGGTTTGTTATTAACAAATTCTATTTTACCTCGTGTCTACTTATTCGATCAATGCTCTTTTTTTTATTCAAGGATACCACCTGTGATGATGACATTGAGGAAATGCCAAGTTGGCCTTTCATATTTGCCAAAGGTATGTTATTAGATGCGAAGTATCTTAAGGCGGAGCTCAATCCGGTGGTGGTGGTGGTGGTGGTGGTGTGCGGCGTGACTACCCTCACTGCGCATGCGCATACCCTCTCCACACACCTCCTCTACACTCACCCTCTCCCCTTCCACTCTCCACCTTCCCTCTCCCCTTCCCCTCTCCACTTTCCCTCTCCCCTTCCCCTCTTTCCACTTTTCCTCTCCGCTCTCCCATACTTCTCTCCCCTCCCCCTTTCAACTCTTCCTCTGAAACGCGGGCTAGACATGCCGAAATTCTCTCCTGCGCAACGCCGCGATGAGCTCGAGCGCATGCGCGTCCCCTCCCCTTCTCTCTCCTCTCCTACGCTGCCCCCCTCTCGCCCGCCTGTCGACCGCGTTCCCCGCTCGCCCTGTGAGAATTAACGGCCAGGCTTGATGGAAGATACGACGCGCGTAGCGTCCCTCTTCGCGTTCCACGACGCGAGGTCGGTAGCATGCCCAACGAACGCCAACGGAACGCGATCGTGCAAGTGCTCCGGCTTCGCATCGCCTCATGGTCCCCTTTAGCGGGAGATGGTGTAATTTTTCTCCCCTTCTAAATATAGTAAATCTTGAACCCAAATTTTCAACTTCCAGGTGGTGGTTTCCTGACAGGGAGGTCCTTCACACCTTGCATTGACAACGTTCCTCTGACGCAAGCATCCAGTCCTAGAGAGGCGTTCAAGATATTATTCCTGGCACACTTTGCTTCAACTTTGCCCACCCAAAAGAGACAAGTCTTAGCCTGGAGTTCACTCATAGGTGAGATTGAAACTAAATCTTGGACACAATACTTTGGCCAATAATTTTAGCTTTCCGGTAACATTAAAAAAATGTGTGGTATATTGCTCACATAGAATACCTTTATTTATTGAGATGGCCTCATTTAGGTAACCTGAAAAGAAAGCGTTTTGAAACAAAAGTACTAAAACTAAATCATAATGCCTTCAATGAGAAGCTACCTGTTTTATGGTATACTGCTCGCGAGTATCCACAAGCAAACTGGCTGTCAGTACTTATAGACATTAGAAGGTCCAGATTCTAATTTTAGTGTTATAAAGGTTAGGAGTTTCATTTTAGACTTATGTGGCAATATTGTATTTAAAGTGATGGTAATTTAAGTTGAGATGGATGCATGCAGAAAAGCATATTCTTAATGAAGAGCAAGTAGGTGCCTTTGTAGTTACACTGTATCTAAGAATATTTAGGTTCTTGTGCACTGCTAAACGGAATTGCCTCTTCTTTTTAGGTCAATTGCCACTGTCAGTCCCGGAAAGGGCACAACGACTGACCATACACGTGGGAAACAGCACAACCTCAACCCGAAGTGCCGTCATTGAGTAGCTCCCTGACTTGACGTTTAAACATATGTGCCGGCCAACTCGAACAATATCCCCGAGAGATTCCTGAATCTGGACCCCTTGTGATACTGGGGGCATAGTGAACGAAACGGGAATTGTACAACTAACAGACAAGAAAGCCAAGGCAAGTACAGGGGATGTTATTTGTAGTCATTACGAAGTAAATGTGAAGAAAGCAAAGTGGATGAAAAGATAACATCGTGCTGGCAGGGACCGAACCTGCGACCTTCAAATAACGCATAGTGGCCGCTTGTGATAGTGTGGGCGTCTCTCGTATTTCAAGATGCACATGTTGGCAACTGCCTGAACTTTTATGTTCCATGTCAATAAACTTGTTCGCATTTCACTCTATGGTGTACTGAATTAACGAATTTGTGAGAGAGGATGCGTGCTATAAAGGGGTCAATGCAGATGCAAAAAATTGTGGTGCTTTCTGTCTGAGATTTTCTGTTCTTGCACCACATACATTTATTATTGCATAACCTGTCAAATTGCCGAATTTTCATCAACTCACGTTGCTGCCATGAGAAAGAATACAATTTCAGAATTTCTTGTTACTTAAAGCAGAAAGCCCATTTCAATTACGGAAACTTCCTGTACTGAACGAATGAAAAAAAATACTTGTCCAATCACAGGATTTCTGTACTAAAAAACCAAGAGTAGTAAAATTACAGAAATTCGCTGTTAGTGCGAACCGAAAATCTATGTCAAGGTACAGAAGTTTTCTGTTACTGCCAACAGAAAAGACATTCGAAATTACAGAAATTTACTGTTGCTGAGAACAAAAAAATACATGTAATATTACAGACATTTTCTGTTACTGAAAACGGAAAAAGCGATGGAAATTACAGAAATTTTCTGTTAGCAGGAACAGAAGAGACATGTAAAATTACAAAAACATAAAAACAGAAAACAGAAAAAGAACAAATTTTCTGGCAGGCCAGCTGCCAGACAATTTCTGTTTTTTTCAAGAAAAATTTTTTACAGTGTACTAAGCCATTATTCGTCATTCTGTGGAGAAGCGAGGCACCAGCTACACGTCTGTAAGGCATTATGTGCACTTTGTTGACGCGATGACTGATGACAATGAAGAATTATGGCTCAGCCCTTTGTAATGGGTTGGAAGCTTTAAACGGCCCACCAGTTATGTAATTTGCATTGGGTGACGCCCGCTCGCTATTTCCCTCTCCCGTCATGCTGTATAACATACGTTCACGTGGGAGAGAGACGGGGGGGGGGGGGGGCGAAGAACTTTACTGAGACCCCGAGGAAATGGATCATGCGCTCATGGGCTTCCTTGGCAACCAATCCAAGTGCACTTGCGAGGAACCCACTACGCTATAAAGCATTGTAATTTTACTGAGACCCCGAGGAAATGGATCTGCGCTTATAGGCTTCCTTGGCAACCAATACAAGTGCACTTGCGAGGAACCCACTACGCTCTAAATCATTCTAATTTTTGAGAAGTAGGGCAGCAGGCACTGTGCCATTTTTCTTCATTTTACGGAGATCCGTGGTACCTGCTAAACGCATGTAAGGCATTATGCGCACTTTGTTGATGCTGTGCCTGATGACGACGAAGAATTATGGCAGAGATCTTTGTAATGGGTTGGAAGCATTTCACAACCTACTCGTTGCGCATTTCGCATTGTGTGACGCCTGGTTACAGAATTCGCATTGTGCGATGCTTGGAGCTTATTTTACTCTTCTACCACGCTATATTGCACATGCTAATGTGGTTCCTTCCCGACATGAAGCCTGTATAGGACCTTTTTGCAAAGCAGTTTGAAGCACCGGCATGGCTCAGAGGTTGAATACTGGGCTCCCACGCAGAGGGCCCAGGTTCGAACCGCGTTCCATCCTGGAATTTTTTTCTTATTTCGTTTTTTTTCCTTATTTCGATCGATACTGGTTACGGACACCGGCGGCGGCGGCGGCGGACAACTACGGCGCCAAAAACGGCCGGTGAAATGATCTCATAACAGCTTTCGCTGTAAAACGAAGCCACACAACGTACACACGCAATTATACCTATGCGTATGAGACCCGGGCCTAATACGGGCCTGGCTCTGGCCCAAGCCCGACCCGAGCCCGAAGATCAAGGGCCCGAGCCCGGCCCGGGCCCGATCCAAGAACCCCTTACCCGGCCCGGGCTTTCGGGCCGGCCCAGGCCCGTGCAGTGCTCTAGTGAGACTATTCTATTATAACTCAGAAAAGTGTTGCAGGGCCCCTCCCTTTAAAAGCAAAACTGGCAAATCCCAGTTTGCGTGGCCTTTTGCTGACTGCTTCCGATCCAGTACTGCAGGACCACTCTAAACGTCTTAAAAAAAATCCCATTCAATGAACTTGATTGCTCTGTCGCGTTTCAATACGTCAGCAGTACGTATGCTTGCCTGCACCCAATCACACTGCATTTTGAATAATATTGCCATACGGTAGATACTCACAGACATAATTACTATCAATGCATGTGCCGAATCACCATACCCTTGCAGCAATCAAACAGGTTAACCAGGGGCGTAGCCAAGGGGGGGGGGGGGTTGGGGGGGTTCAAACCACCCCCCCCCCGAAATTTTTCAATTTTGCTTGCGTATATAGGCACGCACACATACAAACGCACGCACGAACATACATAACGTATGGTTGAACCCCCTCCGAAAAAAATTTCTGGCTACGCCCCTGAGGTTAACCATGCAGTAATAGCTGAATGTTCACAGGTTTCTTTTGCATGTCATTGTCCGGCCCTATTTTCACATGATCACTGCTCTTGTCAGTGCAAGCATTGAGAGTGGAGTTAGTGCCACTTGAAGAGAGAACCAACTTTTAATTAAATTGTTAATGAGGTCAAAGGTGGCAAAAGAGGCAGAAGATTGCTCCGCCCCTCCTCCCATTTTAAACAGCAGCAAGTATTTGTAAGCTAGTGGAATTCACGGCCATTTAGACGACCTGGAGCTGATCCTAAACTGACCTGAAGCTGCTTCACGATTGTGAGCAACCACAATTTATAACAGCGATAAAGTACCGTATTTACTCGATTCTACCGCGCCCTCGATTGTAACGCGCACCCAATTTTCCTGACAGAAAAGAACAAAAAAAAAGGTCCGTAGGAGTCAACCTTCGCACATTCAGAAGAACAAGTATTTGGGGTTTAAAGAACTAAAGTTTAAAAAAATAAAACACAAGGTCAAACAGCGGACCTTGCTGCTAAAACTGTCACCACTACGGCGGCGATACGAGTCGCGTAATGGATCAGTCCTCGTCGCTGTCGGACAACTTCGATTTCGGGAAACCGGCCCTGCTTTGGTTCACTGAAACCTTTTAGTGAAGCTTTGCTGTAAAAAATCTTCTGCTTCTGTTTGTGCCAGCCTCGCACGCACGTTTTGGGAACTCCGAACGACCGCGATGCGGCCTGATTTCCGTTCGTCTCTGCACATGTAATAACTTCTCTTTGAAATGCGGCATCGTGGTGCACTTGTCTAGTATTTGGAGTCGGTACGTCGATGCCAACGCAGAACGGTATGACAAACTCCTCAGCACACGTACGAACTGAAACAATTGCAGAAATGGCCGAGGCGCGTAGGATACGGCCATTTTTGAAATGCCGATGGAGATATGATAACCGAGTGTGTGTTTTGTTTTTACTCGATTCAACGCGCATGCGATTTTTGGACCCGTTTTACCGGAAAAGAGGTGCACGTTAGATTCGAGTAAGTACGGTATGTCCCCTGGGATCACCGCTATTTTAACACAAAGGGACAACTACCGGATGTTCTAGCACCAGCACTGGACAGCGCGAGCGAGTTCGCCAAGCCCTAGACGATTTGTAATATTGGATGTGACTCACCGGACAGTACAGCAGCAGCCACTGGTGGGACCAGCGGCGGTTCGTCCTCGCTGCCATCCTCCTTCTTGTGGCGGGCAGCTGCTGCCGTCTTGTCGTCGAGCAGCTTGGCGAGGTATAGCAGCAGAAGCTCGGCCACGAGTTCCATGCCTTCTGTGTACCGGACGAGGATTGAAGCCGAGGGCGAAGCCGTGTTGGGGTGGCCAGGAAGCAGCGAAATTACAATCCTTCCTGGGGAAAAAAATAGCATGGAACGTGTTAGCATTCAGTATGGTTATAAACAGCAAAAGCAAGCAAAAATATCGGCATTTATTTTCAAGTGGTGTGAAGAAAACTTTAGTCCAGGTAGGAACTCGTGTAACAGCGAGACAGAGCGGAAATAAAGCTGGCTTTGCAACGGTTAATTCTACTGATGGTACCAGGTTTACACACATACGAAGTGCAAGAAAGTAAGTCAAAGCAAAGAAAGGCAAAAGAAAGGACATCAATCAGCACAAGGTTATACCGCCATGGTCCTAATCACCAACTTCTTCAAACCTTGGCTTGTCTCCGGTCAATGCTAACGATGGCATGCTGACACACCCTTCTTCCACACGATATATCTACTGCTACGATCGTCTCCCTGACGCAGTCATCTTTGGGTTGAGAAACAATGCCACTTTTTTTTTTAAACTCAGGCACGCATGGCTTAGTACGCTGATGCCTAGACTTATTCCTGGTAAAGCCAGGGAAACAAAAGAACAAAACTGCAAGGTTTCATCTGGAATCTCTTCATATCCAGACACTGGAACACACTCAATTCCAACTTGGGTAATCTACCACCGATGTACGCCTGATGCTTATGTCGCATCATGAAGCGTATTATAATCAACACCATTTAAAAGGTTTCCTCTATTGTTTGCAAAGGCTCTGTAGCGGGGCCAAAACACCATTATTATTTTAATGATTGGTCAGCGCTGGTTTTTTCTAGCCACAGTGCTATGCATTTATCTTGGATAATTCCCATTCATAGTGGTCTTTCTGTGATACAGAAAGCCCCTTTGGACTTTACTTATTTGAAGGATCACCCACAACAGCAACTACATTCCCACTTTCCTCGCAGGGCACTTCCCGGTGCTTTTAGTTTCCTGTACACCAAAAATTGAAACCAGGAATTAGGAACTAAGAATGGCAGACTGCGCGTGTAGGTTCAGCATATTTTGAAGTGTCAGGCGCGACGACGACAATGGACATAAGGGAGGGTCATACACACACAGAGGAATGAAGCTTGCTGGCAGCCTGGTAATCACAATAATGCATAGTGCTTTTCAGGGCGTGATCGCTTCTTTACCCACAGGAAGTTCAAAATTTAAGCCTTGTATTACATTCTGGTTTGTATGCTAATACCCAACTTTGCTTAAAGGAGCACTGATATCAAATTTACGCATGTCAAGATTTTTGCATCTACGAGTAGTTATCGACACCCTAGTGGCGATTCGTGACCCAAAATGCAACTGAGGGACGAATAACTATATCTTTTATTGATTTATATTACCGGTATCTAGCATGATTCAAAACGGCCGGCAAGTGCGCCATTTTTTGGCGCTGGCAGCGCTTCCTTGCGGTCACCTCCAGACCGCGCTCCAGGTGACCACATGTCAACAGAAAGGAGTGAAGCGAGTCTCAGTTGCTCAGCTAACATTTCGTCTGCTAGGCGCGCACGTTCAGTCATGCCTTGTCATCAGCATCGCTGTCATCACCGTCAAAAGTGTCACCTAGTGTTAAAGACGACAATCAAGAACTTGGAATAACTGCGATACGCAACGTCGAGAATCATTTTCGCTTCGACCCGTTGTAAAAGAGATTGAAAAATGGACGCTGTTCCAAGCAGCAACGAGGAGGTGTCCAGGGATGCACGCTTTGGCCATGCTCGCTGGTGTGTCTCAATTAGATAAGAGAATTTTAACGTGCACGGCATTCCGGTATACGCAAAGGGGTCCATGGAATATCGGTATAGCGAATGCACACCAGCGGAGAAATAGAATACGTTAGGTTTCTACAATAACAATTCTAGGCTTGCCAGGTTCTTCTTTGCACCGCCAGATGGACCCACCTATCCGGCCTCTCACGGTTACGGCTGCAGTAACACGGTATTACGCTAGCGCAAAGAAGTCTACGGACTAACTAAAATTCACTATTAAAGCTACCTGCATGTTAGATGTTAGCGATGATATTGGTCTATACGCTACTGCACTTTAATAGCTCGTGGCCATGTTGGCATGTACCATACGAGTAATGAAACGACTCACTCATTCCGCTTTTTCCGCACTTCCAAAAACACAATTTTAACTGCAGCTCACAACGGTTCCCCGACATGCTGAACTGACAACACACGTCGAATCATGCTCTTTACTTTCGCCTTCTTTTCTTGGTGGTTTGCGTCTTGTAATTTCAAGAAATCATTCAAAGCAGCGCGACGAAGATCAGGAATGAACAGTGAGATCGTTTCCAGGCATTGGCGCCACGATAAAACTCTGATCGTTGACGTCATCGCTACTAGTGCACCGTCACTCAGGATGGTATGCCCCACACTGAAAACATCACAATAGTGTTGATGTCGCTGGGTGCTGAAAGCCTCTTTGAGCTTTTGTACGCTCTTTGCCCTCGAAATAAAATAACTTCCAGGTGACAGACGCCATTCAAATTTGGTCGAAAATACTTATGCATACCGAGCAATCGAATGAAGGACACACCTTGGGCTTGAAATTTGATGTCAGATCCCTTTAACACATTGCAACAGCCTAAACTGTAATGAGGAATACAACAAAACTTGCATTTTGTCGTTTTTATAGCACTTGTGGCACACATGCACATCTGTCCATACCAATGATGCAAATATCTCACCTGTCTGCTTCCTCACATCCCCACTAGCCTCACACTGGACACCCAGCAAAGCCTCCAGTTTCTTCCGGAACTTTGCTTCATCCCCGACCTCACAGTTGATCGTTGGAGCTGCGTATGTTATGTCCACCTGTAAAAGGATGCTTTACTTAGCTGTACACCTAGTGACACTGTTCCATGAGCTAATTAATGCCATTCGCCTGTTCTAAGCACAAAGCTACAAAGTAGACCTATATGAGTTTCTCTGAAAGCTTAGCAAATGAACAAAGAACCAGCCTCGTCTTTAATTCAATTTGAGGACCAGTACTACTTCTTTCCCATATGCCGTTTCTATACGCTGATTTAATACCAACTGCATGAACACTACTTGAGATATTGTCTGTTCTCCTTCTTGTGCTCGTCAATTTTAGCACTTATTCTTTCAGTGTTCATGGATAACCAACTAGCCCAACAGTCTGTTCTGCTAAACTACTTCAGATGCCTGTATGTTCAGATCTATGTAACCTTAGTTTCCTGTAGCTCTTGAAATTCCGTGGCTTTATATGGTATGATCCGGACCTCATTATGAAGCACACTATTGGTACTATAGACTGATATTATGACACCTTGAGGGTCTTTAGCATGTGTTTTAGAGTATGCACGTGATTTTGCATTTTGACTCAAAATTGTTCTGCTGTGGCTTGTTAAATTGAGCCCACACACTCCTGCTCAACAGCGCTATGCCATAGTGCTAAGCCTCCATTCTGGCTAAGATGCTTGCTTAAATAACAACTAATACAGCCCTGCTGTAGTATCAACTGGGCAGCTTGTAAAGGGGCCTTGCAATGCCACAGAAATGTAACTGCATAATTGGCAGACGATACGTGAAGATCATATCATGAGTTACCCCTATGGGGTGAATGAAATGGTATGGAGGAAAAGAAAAGAAAGCACGAGAAGACTTTTCGTATGCAGTTAATTGTCATGTTACGCATTGGAGTTGTTTCCTCTGCGACCAAGTTTTACAGTGGGGCTCAGAATCTCCAGCCTCTTTTTACACACTTGTCCAAAGGGATACTGATCAAAAAGACATGTCCTATTTGCCCGACTATTCCAGGTTTTGTAAGTTAATAAATACCTTGAACAAGCACTAGAAGAGTTCCGATACACTATTTCAACAAACCACATCAACTTTGTACCTGTGTATTTGCCGCAATTTAACGACGACACTTACACCTGAGTGCTGTAAGGTTCATGAATTTCTTCAAACGTGTCTTGATTGTGCTCCAAGTCAGCATTTAGCTGGTGCTGGATTTCCCCGAGTGGCATCTGAAAGTAAAGCACATATCAAACAAGAGAATAAGCTTTTCATTCAAGGCCGCCTTCACACAATTTTGGACACGGGCCTACATGAAGCCTTGGGTTTTGTGACAACAATGGAAAGCTCATCGTGCCCACGATAGAAATAAGTAGGAGACGGTTAGAGTATTGGTGGCAGAAAACTAGAGAAAGGACAAAAATAAGTAGTGGGAAAAAATAAGGACATTCTGACGTAAGAGGCAGAGAAATGGGCTGTGAATTTATGTTTCTTTCTCTCTAATAAAATCGATTTAATCGAAGTAGACACGGCATTACGCCAACAAAAAAAAGAAAAGAAAGGGTTTTTTTTTTCTTTTTCCGTTGAGCCTGGTGGCACACATGTCACTGCTCCGTTATGAAGGGGACAACATGGGGAGCTAACAGCTGCAGCGTTGCATGGAAAGGGACAATTTGTGTGCACGGCCCAACATACAATAACAAGAAAATCATTATATACCGTATTTTCTCGCATATAACCCGCACCCCTAACTTTAACTCTACAAAAAGAAAGAAAAATGCATATAACCCCCGCCTATCATGCCCCCACTTTAAGCACATTCTGCCGGTTTTTCCTTTGGTGCGGGTTATATGCGAGCAAATACGGCATACATTCTCAATCATGCATGCTGGCAAATGACAAAGTAGCTATGCTTGCCCCCCTTAAGAGTTACGAGGCGCCGTGTTGAAACTTGGTCGACACTTGCGGCAGTGCCGGTATATGTTACAAAAATACCATAGACAAATTGCAAAACCTTCAAAGGTAGCTTTCCTGCACTACAAATATTCATGCACAATGGCGGTGCGTCCCGTGTTTTTACCGTGCAGTGTAGCGTTTCGCGAGTTACACTGACGCCCTAAGGGTATCCTATGGTCCGACGTGACGTCGGTACACACCATAAAGCACAGAAGACCAGTGCGGACGTGCTGGTATGGCCATGACCGGGATGGAAGGGAGACGCGACGCGCGCTCCGTGCCGCGTCCGCCCTCTAGTCTGGATACGTCCACGTGAAACGCTACACTGCACGTAACAGTTGGAGTAAGGTCGGAACGCACCACCATTGGGCATGAATTTTTGCTGTGCAGGAAAGGTCTGTAGTAGTTTTCGTAAATACAGCAGCCGCAGTAACGCGCGCGGTCTCCTCGATATATCGAAGAAATGCTTTTACTGCACTCACGGAAGCAGTAAAGACCCTGGTAACGGTTGCATATTTCAATGACGATTGGATCCTTCCGCAGGTTTATCAAAGCAGGCAATCTCTGTCAAGGAATTCTAAAAGTTCTCGTTCGAAAGTGGAAACTCCTGTGACCACGGCACCATAAATGCCTCCGTCACTTGCACGGAGCATTTTCAAACGAGCCCGATCGGCATCTGAATTCTCGATTGCCACCATGTAGTTAAGTAAGACGGAGAGATGACCCAGTCGCGATCGAGAACAAAGCTGCTTGGTGGCAATAAAATTCCAACGCGATCGAACGTGGCAAGCATGGCCGGGGTACAACAATGCCTTGAGCGTTCTACTCAAGGTGGCGATTGAAAAATAGCCGACACGCAACGATAAGACCGCACTTGACGTCCCACTGTTCTGGTGAAAGATTAATACGTACTTTGACTCTTTCACAGGCGAAGAAACTGTCGATCTTGGAACAGTGAAGAACAGCTCGAAGACTGACAAGAACTTCCAGCTTCCAGCACGCGCGGCATGCACAACACAAAGCAAGGCTGCCGGGCTGCCGCTCGAAAAGGATTGTGGGCTACGGCGTCTGCATCGACTTCCGGTGCGAGACGCTGCGCCGCAGCTCGGGTTGCGCGTACGGGTTAGAACACAGAGTTTCCTACAATATTTATTATACTCGCGGACAACTTTTCTTGGCAATAAAGGGAAAGCTACGGAGGCGGAGCGTCTACACATTTACTGCTACACGATGTAGCCCGGTTTGGCGCGCGTTCCGTGGAAAGTGATGGCTAGCGTTGAATTTCGACGCAAACGCTGCTCAGCGTCTAAGGTACTGGTAAAAGGCGCGATTTCTTCACGCGCGCAAAAACGCTAAGTGACAACCTATATAGTAAAAGAAATGCAAATATCTCGCTTGTGTGCGCTGCGTTCCGGCTCGAAAAGCTACATGTAGAAAATGAAGGAGTATTTCATATATCTCGCGCAAAAAATAGGGACGCAATTGTGGGACTACATTCATAAGAGGTTACATACGTGCATATGGCTCTGTACCCTTCGCTTCATTGCCAAGAAAAGTTGTCCGCGAGGTCCGCGACTATGTATGTGTATTTATAATGTATTTATAGTATATTTATAGCCCATAGTGTACTTATAAAACTCTATGGGCTAGAGTACAGTAACTCTAGTCAGGCATCGATCTTACCAGTGCCGTCGCTTTCTGCTTGTTCCACCTAACAGTCGCGGTCGCCTTTTCCCACAAATTACAGCACAATACCTTGGAGTGATATGCAGCTTAGTTGAATAGCAAATGCAGTCACTACCCAGACAACGCAATGGCGTCCTTTGGATACACCTAGGATGCGCTGCTTAGGATGTGTGGGAAGTTCTAAGGATGTCCCAAATAATTCCCACAAACCTCCTTGAAGCCTCCAAAATGAGACAAAAAACGGGATCCATAGGACTTCCTCCCCATAGGACATCTCGGGATTATATTGGGATTAGATTTGGATGTTGCACATTCCATTATCAGTACATGCAGCATTTAAAGGGCACATGCTAGTTAATAGAAAGAACTGCTTTTTTGAAAGCCTTACATTTCTTTCAATGTTTTTAAAACCCCTGCACGTACTCTTCCAGCAATGCAATTCACTCCTGCTTTTTCATGTGACTGCAGGCCTATAATATGTTCAGTGGTTCTGTTGGTTTCTTCTTTGCTTATTTTCCAAATCTTGAAAACACTGCAAACATTGCTGCAAGGGCAGAACCCCACACATCTGCCTACAGAGCACTTTGCATGTAGAAGTTCCCAATGTAAAATAGAAGAACAACGGATCTTGCCCTATGTGTTTCAATTTCAAGCCTGAATTAAAGAACAGCTTGAAGACGCTTTCAAGCACAGCTAAAGAAGCCAATGATAAAAGCTCTGAATTCCATGATCCTGTAACAGTTCTAGAACAGAGATGAGTACAGAAAAAGCAGTAGAACAAGTGCAACACATCTCATACTTTTCTGAAGCTGGCTAAAGTTAGGCGTGTTCAGACAGAAAAATGAATTTTTAAAATACTCGTACTATTTCTGGATCTGTTGTAAATGTATGACACTAGTTTAATGTCACACTATAACTTAGACAATATATAGTTCATGCAAATAGAAGTTTGAATTCTTTATTTTACTGCACATTTGCCATGCATAAAGGGCACGCATATATATATAATTAGGAAACATTCTCCTCACTGGAACTGTTAATACAAAGCTTAAAGTAATCATTTTCTTTCTCTGTTGTTCCCTTAGCCTAACTGAAATTTTGATTTCGTGAAACACAATTTCTTTACTAGCACACACAACTTGATTAATTCTCATCTACTAGTGCAGAATTCAGGGTTGTATTTGCTTGCTCGGATGCTTTTGCGATTACTGCAGGGCACTTTTTGAACAATGTACTATGTAGTGGACCTGATTTTAGCATTACACTATTGGTGCAGTTAATTACTCTTTGTTCTTAAATCTACAGGCAGTGTGCAAGTAAGAAAATGAAGTTTTAGGAAACAAAAAGTTCAGTTCCAGCACAGGAAACAATTCACCTGAAAAGTGATGGCACTGAATATGGCATACATAAACAAGAAACAACAAAGAAGGAATGAAACAGTGGTGAAAAAAAAAAACGACAAATTTTAATAGACGCAATGCAAAGAATTTGCAACAACAACTGACCTTCAGGATTATCTTATTAGTTGAAAAAAAAAAGAAATAAACTATTTTTGTTGCGCGGCAAGCCGCTCAGCAGCATGACGGAACCAGGTCATCGCGGCCTTCTCCACATCCTTCAGGGTCGCATTCGGGTTTCGGATGTCATTAGTCAACACGCCTGCATACACAGAAGCAAAATTATCGTTCCTATAAGTTTTGCACACCACACAAAACTTGGGCCGCTATGGCACTCTTCTAGAAATTAAGGCAGCTTCGCATGTGTGGTGCCAAGCCTGAAGGAAGTGCGGAGCTGGGCAGCCTTCTTTGTTTCTCTTCGGTTTTCTCTTTCTTTCCGCCTCTCTTTTTTTTCCTCCTTTTCCGTCTTGCTGTCTTTTCTTCTCTTAATTTTTATTTATTCCTTCCTCTCTATCTTTTTCTTTCTCTTTCTAATTTTCTTTCTACCTCTTCCTGTTCTTTCTCTCTATTTCTCGCTTGCTTCCTCTTTTTTTCTATTTTTTACATGGTTCTGCCTGCGTAAGGCCAAGCAATGACAGCATACGACAGCCTGGGCCCCTAATGTGCTCCACACATATCATCATCAAGGCGCTCGAAGAACAAGAAGCAGACCTCCTTGGTGCGATCACGCGCTCATTACGCTACAGATGGCTATGCTATACGTGGTTTTGCCTGCATTATGCCAAGCGATGACAGCATACGGCAGCCCGGGCCCCAAAAGTACTACACACTTAAAAACTGAAAGTAAATACCAGGACTAATTGCAGCAAAGTATAAATAGACAACCTAGCTATATTGAGTATACTGCTTGACAGAAGATTTCACAAAAAACCATGTTATATCAAGCTTGCTACACCTGACTCACCGCACATCAGCTTGCAGAGGTGCAGTTCACAGAATTTTCTTTCCCTTTGTGCCAAACCAACTGAAGCCCACTGCAGCATTCCAGCTGAGGAGGGACTGCAGTGCACGTGTTGTTTTCAGTTTCGTCGAATCTCCCCCTTGTACAGCCATGTGCTTCTTCTGTTAAAAGGAAACAAGAAGATATACAGCTAGAAAGACACATTGGGAATTTGGGATCCAGTTTACTTTGAAGGTTTAGCAACCTAGATGATCTTGTGCTAATAAAGAAATACAAGCTGGCTTCTAGCTTTACTTAAATTCTTTAGAACTGTCATACGCAGCTAGCTATGTAAAAATTCTACAGTACGTCATCAATCAGACTGTCATAAGTAATATTCACATGAATTTATAAATGCCTAGTCACTCCAGCATGCTGTAGTTACAAGACAGGCAACGTTAACTGAGCTTAGGCCATGAAGCAGAGAAATTACTATTTGATCATGAGCTTTGCTGTCTGTCTCCAGCTTCTCTTCATACGCAAGAACATCCGCCACATTCGAGAAAGGCAGGTCTGGGAGGCCATGAGGGTGCGGAGCTGCACTGTCGGCATTACTTAGTAGCTCGTTGAAATATTGCGAATGGGCTTGCTGGGTGTGCTTCATGCTATTTAACACATCTAGTATCATTTCCATGAAGGCTGAAAAAGTAGTGATGGCATCAGTGTTATGAGAGTTTTCAGTTCAGCAATATGTCTAAGATGAAAAACTGCCGCAATAATTCGAACATAGCTAGGCTTAAGGTAACTAAAGGTATGTAATGTTCAAAGTGCTTTGCTTTCCCAGGTAGCTATAGGTTAACCTATATTCAAAATATAGCTTTAAAACTTTTCAGTGAATTATATGGCAACACATGAAAAAAAAAACGGTCATGAACATTGCTGAGAGTTACTTGTAGGAGCGCTGACAGCAAAGCATGAGTCTTCTTTGCAATAAGAATTGTTGGGGTTTTACGTTCCAAACCACGACATGATTATCGAGCCAAAAATTTTGACCACCTGGAGTTCTTTAACATACATTGAAATCTACGTACAGCCTTCTTTGCAGTTTTTGCGACAGTGGCTTGGTGATAACAGTGTAAGTGAGGATCTACGATTTGATTGATGCTGCAGCAGCACCACGAGCACAAATGTTTTTATAAGTCACCGCTTGCACATTAGCAACCATCGTTGCTCAAATGACGAAGCATGCTCCTAAAGAAGAACGAAGGGATAAACTGCGCCACTGACTTATGGTCAGAATGACAGAAAGCTGAGCTAGTTTGTAGGTACTGATATTAAAGAGACAGGGCGTGCGAACATGGACACAAGAGAGAATCCAAGATGTCAAGGCGTTTGTGGTGTCTTGGGTTCCCTCTTGTGTTCGTGTTTGCACGCCCTGTCTCTTCAACATGACTCGTGGTAGTGTGTCACTGTGTCACAACGACAATGGGAAGTATGTTATGCCAGCAGCAAGATACATTTTTTTTTCATTTGTGCTATGTGGCTGTGGCATAGGGGAGGGTAATGAATGCTCACACTAATACTATTATCATGAAACCAGAGCAAGGTGAGGCACACTGTGCAAAAGCTATGCAGTTTGTGTTTCTATTTATGCTGATACATAGCATATATGAAGGAAATAGGACACTGCCCACATACACAAGCTCAAGAGATGCAGGTGGAGCAATACAGCAGGCTGTTACATTGCTTGAACACAAATCGTATTACTGGTGAGTCATTGTAAGATGGGTTCTGCCACAATTTTTTCCAGCATGAAGCCAGCAACCCAACTAAAAAACTAAGCTGATTTAGTGCTAAGAATATCACCTTCCGTTTCCAACACGTTGCAATAAAGAAGAATACTCGTGGAATTAATTTCACTCTCTCTTGGCATGCATTATCACATGTGAATAGTACATCTACAGTACAAAGGAAACATTTGCCTCAAGTAAACATGAAGCAAGAAAACACATAAACAAGACAGGAATTTTTCCCTTAGTATTAATAGAACCCAAGGACACTGAACAGTATGGACTGTAACCATTAAAGAAGGTGAATGACATACCGAGCACTGTGGGTCTGTTTGTGACCTTGTAGCCCCGGTCAGATATGCGGGTCCTGTACTGTAGGATGTATCTGAACATAACTGACACCACAAGTTAACATCTAGAGTTACACAGACAGGCAGACAGAGATGAAATAGATACAGAGACAGACAGGCAGGCTCAAAACACCTGAAGTGGGCAAAGAATTTTCAATTTAACGAGTAAATGTAAATAAACTACAGCAACATGCATTAAGACATCAGAATGACATACCAAGCATGCTCGGTTCCATGTGTGGCCATGCAGCCACAGCAAGAGTTGAGGATACTGGTATGTGCGATGAGCCTTAACATAAAACAGACCACAGGCATTTGGCCATAGCACAATGACTGTACAACAAAACAAGGTAAAAACTGGAAACATTGCATAACAGCAACATAATGATGTATACCGCATAAATGACATACCATGAGATTGCAGTTCCGTAAAAGAGTTGGCAGCTTCCAACATGTGCAAAACATAGAAGCCATAGTTTGCGCTCCACCTTGCCGCACAATGCAAAAGCAAAAACCTAACCGCAGCAAGATAAAAATTGCTATGTGAAACCAGAATGACATACCAAGCATGCGTGGTTCCGTGTGTGGCCTTGCAGCCGCAGCAAGAGTTGAGGGTACTGGTATGTGCGATGAGCCTTAACATGCATTGTTAACATGCACAGGCATTGGGCACATGGTAAACATGTCTGAGAGCAGATTGAAGCCCTTCACGCAAACCAAAATGACAATAATGTCCAGAATCCAGCAGTAGTGTGACATTTGGCACTCTTGGTGTGGACACCCACGTGAAAAAGTTTTTACTTCCAGCTGGATTATGGAACCGGAAATTTTGCCCAGCTGGACCTTTTTCTAGCTGGGAAAGCAGCTGGTAAAAAATCCAGCTGGATTACATTTCCAGTTCCATAATCTAGCTGGAAAGCAGAAAGGCTGCAGCTGGGAAAAAAATCTTGCTGGAAAAATTTCCAGTTCCATAATCTAGCTGGAAATGGAAATATTTCCAGCAAATATTTCCCAGCAGGAAATGGCAAAATTTCCAGTTGCAATTCTTCATTCCCAGCTAGAAATGGAAGAATTTCCAGATTTCACCTCGCTGCTACATCGCATGCGTCTTAGCATGGTTCCCACAGGAACTGTTCGTCCAGTGAACTGCACACAGTCAAAGAACATGGTGGTAAAATTTAACAGCATTTATTTAAACGCTTGTAGCAAGTGTTGGAACATATCTCGAGATGTGGAATGAGTCCTTGTACACCACCTGAAAAGAATATTTATACATAGTGAGTGAACATCAAAACCACAATGACCCATAAAACGCAATTCTAGCAAAAGTATAGTTTTACCAAATCACATGAACAGCATCAATACCGCTTTCAAAAACAGTACCACAATGCAAAGTCAATGCAGTGCAAAGCAAAGGTGAGCAAGATCTGATGAGCGCTGCGGTTTATACTGTAGGTGCTATGTAACGATTATTTATATCGACCTTCAACTACTCCGAATAGACGTCCAATGAATTCACTCGAACATATGTAATTATTGGCGTTTATTGCATAGACGCATGCGCACCATTAGGTACAAGCATTGCACGGCACAGGGCCATTGGAGACAAAGGCTCAAACCGGCCTGTAGTGTACTTCGCGCATATATAAACATTACACACAGCCAGGTAACATGACACTGTGATAACGAAGCCCACAAACATTCGGGACAAATGTTCACTTACACTTGAAATATATAAGTGCAACTTACCTCCAAATGGAACAATCAGAGCTGAGAAAATCGCTGTCCCTTGATCAACGCTGGTGTATCCAAGACATCGCACACAGTACGGCAATAAAAACCGCTCGAACATGCTGGTCATCACTCGTAACACTTTCCAGAGATAAACCTGACCAAAAATAACTATTCCATGTAACTGTCACACAGATATTCGTCAAGGAAACACCCTAGACTAGCGAACACCGAGCACACACACGTACAGATATCACCACGACTGGCCGCCATGTGCTGTTCGAAACTGTGGCTGACTGCGGCGACAGAATAATTTATGCGGTCTACTGGACCGTTGTCTTTAACGGTATTAACCTTAAAAAAGGAATACAATTTTTGTATACCGTATTTATAATACAGAGTAGGTTATTATTTAGCATTAACGTCATAAGTCACCGAGAAATGATACGAGAATAGAGCTACTGAGATGCCAACAAACATCGCGACAGTGCGGCGTTTTTCATGGCCGCGGCGTCGGACCGAGCAAGTTAGCAAAGTTCACTGCTATTCGATCGTGACAGTCCATCGCGAATGTTGAAAATAAGGCTCCTTTTCACAAGGAAGTAACTAATATTGTTCAAACACTAGCTATTGGAGCAACGGCTCAATGAGCAACTGAACAAGCACCTGGTTGTAATGCCGTGTCGACCGGGCGCACGACTACTGAAAAGGTCAAATAAAAGTTTATTTTTTAATTATTTTGCAACCCAGCCGTACGGGGCGCGGAAGATCACGGTTGCAAAATGAGTCAGTGGGAGAAGGGGGGGGGGGGTTATACGCAATGTGCAGCGTGTGAATACGCAATATGCAGGTGCCTTTTATTTCTACGTGGCAATGTTTCAATAAGTCGTTTAGCCTGCAGCCACATTGAACCTCTTCATCGCGATGTTTGCTTTTCAAATATGCAAGCCTGGAAAAATCATGCTCGCATAAGTCGCAGAAAACTGCAACAGAAACTTTACAGCCACCTTATGAGGAAGAAACATAAGTCAGCTACGTCGCAATGCAAACATGTTATGCGGTGAAGCATACCAAAAACCAGAAGGGGCCGCTGTCATGGGACATAGTGTGCCCTCAAAAAACTTTTTTTTTTTTTTTGCAAGCTTGGGCTTTGCAGACCCCCCATAATGACCTCGTGGACCCCCATTTGAGAACCACTGTTCTAAGTCATGTCTATATGCACGGTCTGCATTATACATTTAATCTGCTGTCAATTGTATGAAGATCAATCTTTGGGCGGCTGGAATTCCTTTTGTCAACTATACCACTTCCTCGCTCAAACAGGAAAACTGCATGCTGAGCAAATTATTTCGCAACTGAAGCCGGAAAAATTTCCAGCTTGAAATATAACTTCCCAACTGGAACTGGAAACTTCAAGCTGGAAATGGCTTTCCAGCCGGGAATTATTTCCATATCCATGCTGGAAATACCATTTCCAGCCTGGAATGGGTTTCATTCCCTGCTGGAAATGCCATTTCCAGCTGGGAATGGAAAATTCCCAGCCTGAAAAGCAGTTTCCAGCTGAAAACCAGGCTGGAAACCCGATTTCCAGCTGGGAATTCACATCCCATTTTAAGCACGGGCTGGCGCTACTTGGTAGCTCACACATGCAAGAATACGAGCGAAGAACCTTTAACAGATTTGTGACGGCATCGTGAGGCACACTTGACTCTAAGCTCCAATGTCACTGGTCTTCTCTCAACGATGCGATATCCAGTTCTTTCAATATACTTGAGTTAGAATCCGTTGCAGTGTCCTGCTGTGTAAGGCATCTGTGGCACCCGTCGGGCACGTTATCGGGTTCCACGGGAACGCTGTGCATGTTGTCACCAGTATGGTACTTCTAGTCGCAAGATTCCAGCATGCCGCCATAAATGCCGGCACTGGCAACTTGGCCGAGCGAACGGTTCAAAGGTGGTTCGGACACTTCTGGCTGCACGCTGCCATAAATGCCGGCACTCTCAACTTGGCCGAGCGAACGGTTCAGAGGTGGTTCGGGAACTTCTGGCTGATTGGAGGTAAAAGCGACACGTGAAAGATTCTTCTCCGCGTTAAATGATTTGCCAGCAGCTACCAAGATTGCGCGCACATCGGCCTGCACGGCGTGACTGCCGGTAAACTCACTTGTGTCGTGCTGTCTAAGCGGGCGACGTCTAAAGTATAGCATCGCACTGCACATTACAAAAGGCAGATGAACACAACAAACGTGGAAGAATGATAAATCCAACGATAACTTACTCTCGTATTCGCTTTCCATGGCGCGCGCTTCCCGCCAAGTGTATGCAAGCTCTAAAGATAAAACAAGGCCAACACACGTATATCTTCACGTTTGACAGATCAAAAAACAGTAGGAAAACAACACTTACCTTCGATTACAACCAGCTCCGCCAACCCAAATTTCAGAGTGCGCGCGAATTGTAACAGTTTTAACGTGGTTTTAACCGCACGCAGAGAACACGCTTCAAATGCGGAACTATAGAAACAGACTGCAGCCACAGCCGCATTGTCGTAATGTTGTCGTACATATAATGAGCATAAAGTAAAAGAAAAAAGTTAAGAAACTACAGCACACTTCAAATAAGAATTACAAAGCCGTTGTTTTCATAATTTTTCGCCAGCCCATTTAAGAGCAGTGTACATGTAAAACGATACATTCAAAGAACTGAAACCGAAACTGCTCGCCGCTTCTCGAACGGAGCACACAGGAAGGTTAGTTTTACATGGGACGGTTTCAATCCCCATTAATGTTTAACTATATTGGACTTTTTCGTGTGCCATCCGGGCTAAGTACGTTGAAACAGTCTAGTGAGCAAGGTTGATCGCATGCATATATGTGGTTCCGAATAAACGAGCAACGCGCAGCACATCAGCACATCACGTAGTATACTATGTCGTTGCCACGGAGAAAGAATCAAGGAGGTTAAAATTAAGTTTTATTTAAACCTCCTTGGAAAGAATAGACAGGAGGGGAAACTCGGCTGCTTTTCGCGCCGCGATAGTGTCACGCCGGAGAGCGGCGACGAACGTCGTGACAGCGCCACCTACAGAACCGCGGCCGAACTGCCGCGCCGGAGCGGCAGACGCGGGAGGCGTGGAGCCCGCTCTTGTCTGCTTGCGCACGGCTGCTCGGTGCTTGAGCGCCGCCCTTGCATTAGGTAACTACTGAAACACGATGCCCGTCGCTACGCGAGACGGCAAATGTTACGGCGTCTTTGATCTAAGCTCGCTGGAGCGCCGTGGCAGAAAGAACAACCGACCGCGACAATGTCACGAAGGTGTCCACAATTGCTAGAGCGGTTCGTTTAATTCTTTCACCTTCGCATGCTGTAGCAAACATATAATGTGCGTGAAAAAGGCGTGAAATATGCGCTAATGAAGAAAAAACGTGAGTAACGGAGTTTCTTGCATAATTAAACGAAAAAGCAATTCTCACGTGTTCACGCTCTTCAGGCAAGTGTGTTGTTTTCGAACTTCGAGATAACGGTTCTTCAATGTCGAGCTACAAGAAAGGAATATAAAAAGCTGCGAGCCACACTTCATTCTCGACGGAAGTTTACCTGCAAGTTTGAAACAGTTTGGAGGTTGTTACTATGTTTTCCGAGGACTTCTGACTCGTAACAAGCACTCTCCACCTTCGCTCGTTTGGCGCTGCTTTATCGGTAATTTCCGGGATCTTCCGACCGGTTCTTGGTTTCTTTGTTCGGCACAAGTCAGGTGAAACCTCCTAAAAAAATGCCAGGTGCCACTTTGGAGGAGTCACTTCGGCTGGTCGAGGATACCTGAGCAACCGAGCTTAGCGTAGTATTACACCTGCTGACCATTTTGCTGAGAAAGTTCTTTTCGTCGACGTAGTCGCTTGTTGTCAGTTCTCGATTCTCCGTTCCACCCTCTCGGCCATTCTTGCACGCGTTCATGGTCAGATGGAGCGTTCAAAGTTCGAACGTTTTCCGCGCAGGACTTGTATACTTATTGAAAGTTGGGGACGAGCCATCTGCGCCTCATTGTCGATTATTAGAAAATGCTTACAATATAACACTTACATCGTAGAGTAGCAGCGTAGAAAGTGGCGTACTTACGAAGTATTGATTCTCACTGCTCGAAGCGAGCGGCATACGTTGCTCTGCTGTTCCGTCGGTTCATGTGTGCCCAAACGTGCTCCGGAAATGTACGTTTTGTTACTGCGCGCAATAGTTCTGGACCGCAGTTATCGACGTTATGTTATGGCGCAAGCTAATGAGATAGAAGAAATACTCGCCTTGTATTATATTGAAGAACTTGCGTGATTTATGTCGAAGAATATGCGTGATTTTCGGCACGCGCCTGACTACGAATGCAGATCGTCTGCTTTTCGAAGTTTCCAAGTTTCTTTCTTTCGTTGTGGCCTGAAAAGCATCTAATCTAAAACAGAAATAATGAAACATATTGCCACTAAGATGCTCTACACGCGCCTTATTTCCTTGCGGCAAACCACGCTGGCGAAAAACTTTTATGGCTGCATCCGGTAGCGTTGTGCAGTCGGTCAGTCGCAAAAGTAGCAGACGACACCCGGGCGCCGGCGGAGACCGCGGGCGCGCGCGCTCTCCTACCGCGGAGGAAAACACGTAGTTCCTTGCGTCACCGCAAGGCGTGCTGCGCGCACGTTCGCCATAGAGTTACTGTATATGCTTTATAAAGGTAGCATATACAGTAACTCTAGTTAGCCAACCTCCTCTCCCAGGGTGACGTTATCGCGGCGCACGCTCGCGCTGGCGCCGGCCCGGAGTTTCCCCTCCTGTCTTTCTTTCTTCGTGGTCGTTGCTCAAGTTGGACGTGCTTTAATTAATTAAGGCCTGTACGAAAGAATAATTAGTATGCAAAACTTCAGCAAACAAGAGCCGTTATGTGTTCTCGCCTGTTTAATTAATACATGTTAATTATTTGTGAAGGGTTGCGCAAGTTCTATATATGTATTGGTGCGATTTTAAACAATGATCGCTGGAGATGTACATTATTAATTCATGAAGACAACATGCATATATGTGTGCTAATATGAGTAAGTAGATTAAAAACGCCTGTGTTGATGTGAGGCATGCAAGCATCCACCCATTCATGTCCTCTTCTGGGATGCTTAATGGACATCCGTTCGCTGAAGTCTACGGGACACCCATATGACTTCCTTTGTTGGATGTGGGACTTCGGTACTTGTTTGGGGCATCCTTAGGACTTTTCGTGTTGTCTGGGTACGGGATAGTTATAAAAGTGTTAGCGGCCATTTCTTCATTCAAGGGGCATGCACATGCATGTTATTTATTTTTTTTGCAGCAGAACGGTGTTTTCACGCATGTTTTGTGACATATAAAGATTTACTTGACATTACAGTGTCAAGAAATATCCATCCAATCTGCTTTATTGTTGCGAACTCGTAAAATTATTTATATACTTTTCTGTTGCAAAGATACCATCTCGGGTTCGATATATTGGCCAGCTTAATACTGACAAAAAATAATGCTGTGGAATGCGAGCAAGTTAAATGAAGGTTCAAGGAACGAAAAAATAATGTCGACCGATGCAATTACTACGATGTCCACTTCTTAATTAATTACATATTACATTGGTTGTTATCTGTTTCAAAGGGCACACGAAGTTTCTTGTTAACCGTCAGAAGGGTGATTCCACGAGAGATCGAACATGCCTGCCCGGTCGATATTTTATTGGGGTAGCAATTATATGGATACTCTCGGCAGATTTTTGCCGTCGCCATCATGTCCCGGATATTCATATGTATGTTTATAAATAAAAGCCACAAATAAAAATAATTCAGATGAAAAAAATCCCCAAGAGCTCGACCGGGGTTTCGAACCTGCGACCCCTCCCTCCGCAGCTCGCTGCCTTAGACAATTACGTTATACCTCATCTGGCAGAATACAAACGCACGCGGCGTTGGGTGAAACGCACGGGACAAAATCATTTGAGCCGCGGGCCGTTCTGCATCGTTGCCCGCGCTGCGTTTGCGTCGTATTTCTGGCGACCCACGCTAGTTTTCGATTTTGGGGTTGTAGGGCCACGCCACTCGTGGCCAGTCGGCCCCGCGAGCTAGTAGGACGGCTGATTGGCTCTCGTAGTCTTGTCACAGGAGGGAAGAAACGAGACGGCTGAACCAAGATCACTGTATATATGATACACTGCGACCAGAATCCTATAAGGCTAAAATTACAGCGCAAATTAAACGCACAATGCACCCACGAAGAAAAGAAACATACGACACAAGCGCTGACAAACAACTGTTTTATTCTTTCATACGCCAGCGTATATAAAAGCCCACGGCAAACTTAACGCATATGCGCACGCAATAGCTCTAAACCAAAACGTGCAACAGTGATGTTAGTGTACGTAGTAGATACGCGAAGACATGAAATTATATTCAGATGTGTGCAGGGACAAAGAAGTACAGAAGAAGTAAGAAGGACGAAGAAGTGCCTTTCCGCTGTATTGTTAGCCTCAGGAATATGTAACAGCTAGAGCGAATTGAATTAAGATTTATCTTAGTGACCAGAATCGAAGCCCGCAGGGAACGCGAGCCGTGGCTTCACGTGCCACTGCCAAGCGCCGTCTTTATTTTCTTCTCTTGAGGTCGTGCGCTCTGCCGTTTTGTTTGCCGGCCAAAGGAAGGCGCTGCAGGGCCTTGGTATAACGCGAGTGCAAGAATCCGAGAGTGGCTTGCGTTCTGCGCATGCGTTCTGGCAGCTTGCAAATTCACCGGAGTTTGAATGTGCGCCTTCGACTTGTACATTGACATACAGGGCCGACCGTGCTCGCGAGATTCTCTCTTGAGGAAGAATTTTGAACGTCTTGTGTTTCACCGCAAAGTTTGCGTTGAAGCTATAGACCACACGAAGGTCACATTGCTCGCTGCAGCGGCCTCGTTTGCGAAAGGAGTGATCTGCTAGCTAGAAGAGCCAAAGTAGGGGTATGTTGAAGTAACAACTGTGACAGTTCGCGCTCATCCTATGCTCTCATTAAGTCTGTATACCGGTGCGTTCTTTTCGTGCATCCTTCTTTCTGTTAGAGTAGCGCGGTCCAAGTGTTGAGCTGTGACAGTTGTTAGTTCGCACTCGCCTTGAATGTTTTCTTTTCCTGCGTCGTTTGTGCTTGAGGAGCGCGCAGCAAGTTTCTGGCTGCTTGCCGTTCTTCCTGACATTCCAATTTCTTGTTATCGCATTCATTGCTTCGCCCTTGAAACGAAACTGTGACTTTTTTTGCTTTGCCTGGGTTTTTATATCTTGTGTGGGCAGATTCGAAGTGCACGGAACCGAAAATTTTATTTCCAAGAAACGCTCCCAGTGCGCCAAAAAAATATTTGAAGGTGGCCATGCGGGCGTCCTGTTTTAGCTCCCTGCAATATTTTCGGATTTAACGGCCGAATTTAATGCGAACTATAAACGTTGTGCAGAAAATTTTCCAGGGGGGTGCATTCATGGGGGGGGGGGGGCTGCGAGGGGTGTTCACTACCGTGGCTTGACCGCCAAGGTTAGTCAATAATATGTAATAACGTGCAAAGTTGGCTGGCAATCCTGGAGGCCGTTTCACACGGATATGCAGGCCTTTTGTGTGCTAACCAACGTGTGCAGCTTATTCCTACTGCATAGAAAGATATTATCTGAAATTCCAGGGGGGGGCAGCCGCCCCCCCTTGCACCCCCCTCCGGACGCCCATGGATGTAGACAGGGTTTCCTTGAGGCGCGTAAAGCAATGCTAGCAGACCTCGCATGTGTCGCGAAGGGCAGGGTTCCGTTTGGTGTCACAGAAGTCTGTTGCCAGACTTGGGGCACACCACGGTCGCTGGCAAAATACTGAGAAGGGCGAAGCGGCACGTGGGTTACTGGCGCCCCAGTGACACGGGCACGCCGCGGAACTGACCCCCGAGTCTGGCAACAGACTTCTGTGACACCAAACGGAACCCTGCCTCGCGAAGATCCTCAGCCTATGGCAGTAGCTTTTGGAGGTAGGCAACAACAAAAACAGCAACGAAAACAAAATTACGCAACGAAAATGTGTTTTTCAGCAATCTTCATTTTGTGAACGCGTAAATAATCGGCACAAAATACTCGGACCTAGCCTTGGGCCACGCGCATCGCGTGTAGGAACAGCTAGACTAAGTCGAAACAGCGCCGCGCACATTCTCCCACTTCTGCGCTTGTTATGAATGAGTTTCCAGAACTGCTCACGGTTTCACATTTTATGACCAAGGTTGTCTAAACGCTTTGTGCTGTGATAATTAAATTGTGAGCCACACTCGTTGTCAAAACTGATTACGTCCGTCTGGCGGCTGACTAATGCCAGCCACCGCTTCACCTTTTCATTATCACCACGTGGTTCTGTTTCGTCCAAGGACACTGCATTGTGGTGTAGCATGTCCTTCACAGCGCTTTTTGCCAGGTTGGTATGATGAAACACAAATGATCGCCACATATGCTGCAGCACCGTGCAGCTGATTTCCTTCTTCCCTTTTCGCACTACTTCAGTTGGACTCCGCCACTCCTGCGCTTGGAATAAATGTTCTACAATCTGTGCACTATCTCGTGTGCAGTTGGGACACCAGGAAACAATAAATAAAGCAATACTTTAGATAAAGTGTTATGTGCATAACACGGGTTATGTGCGTTCTGTGCCTTATGTTAGTCTCTTCGTGACAGCATATTTTATACCCTGCTTTTTATACCGTGCAAGGAAATAACGAGGGAAGGGGTCCAGGGGGGTCCCTTGTTATTTCCTTGCACAAAAACAGCCATACTTTTGTGGCTTGTACTTGAACCGACTAGCCCAGCAACGTGTACTTCTAGAATTGCTTTTCTGTTTGAACCAGTACCTCCGTCACTCATGCTAAAGGCATATACAACTAAAAAATGAGCTAGTAGGTATTTAGTCATCTTTTAGTTTGCGCAGTGCTTTCATATAGCTGAACAGTTATACGGAGCAAGCACGTTTAATTGCATGAAATGGTGAAAAGCAATTGGCACGTTCCCGATCATTGTTATGAAGGGTACCTGTATCAATTTTAGATTTCCTCACAACATCCCATAATTTCTCAAATCCATGTTTCTTATAAGCAAAGGTACTTGAAATTTTCCCCTTTCACCTGCATGCATGGCAAGTACCGTACGTTGTACTCGACTACTTTTTTTATATGCAGTTGAATCGCTTCGAGTAGTAAGCTTTCAAGCTTTGTTAATACAAGAATGCATTCCAAAGCAGCATACCAAATGAATAGATGCCCCGTTTCTGTATGTAGTTTGCAACGTTAATTTACATGCATCTCAAGAGAAATATACAAAAAAAAAGTAAAATAAAAGTAGTGATGCGCATAGGGTGGGACAAAGGAAAGAATGTTGTTTCCTTTTCCCAGTCTTATGCACAACACTACTTATCTTAATGCAGAACCAACAAGCCCAAGTGGCAACCCTTTTAAAATAAAAAAGAACACCTGCGTAAAAATGCACTCGCAGCTTGTTTTATTATGCCTGTGTAGCACAACAGAAGTGCTTGTCAGAGCTAAAAATACAAAATGAACAGATATGGTATACTTTATTGCTCAGGAGGGGTTACACGTTTGCTTACAAAAGGCAGCGAAAGTGAGCAAAGAAAAAAAAAGGGAAACTGCAAGTAAGAAAAAAAATCTTGTCCTCGGCGGGCAGGGAGGGCGCAGATGGCGAAAAAAAAAAAAGAGAAGGAACTCCCTGTTCTCTCTCACTCAGAATCTGGAAGGCAAGTGACAACAAGTGCATCAGCCACCTAAATTAACATCATTTTGGTGCTTTAAGTGCCAAAACCACGATACGGTTAAGGGACATGCCATAGTACAGGTGCATTATTAAAAACAGTGCAATGTAAACACGTACGAAACGCACACGAGACACAGTCCTGTGTGCACAAAGCGTACGCTGCCACATGTATTTAAAGGGGCCCTGCAACACTTTTTGAGCATGGTCAGAAAACGCTCTCGATCGGTAGTCGAGGCTCCCGAGAACACGAAAGCCAAACATTACAGCGCAGCACGCGGCCTAGAATTTACAATTTACTCTAAGTCAGCTAGAAATAGCTTCCTCTTCTCTCTACAGATGAAAATTTCTGCGCCATACACTCAAACCTCGATATAACGAACACGGATATAACGAATTATCGGTTATAACGAAGTAACTGAATAATAGTCTCGTCATAGATACAGTGTTGCAAATAAGCGTTTATAACGAATTTTCGGATATAACAGTTATTTTCGTGGCAGATGTGACTGTTATAATGAGGTTTGAGTGTACGCCCATGTCCACGGCGGTTGGCTCATTTGAGCATCCTCAGCTGCGCAGTTACCGTGGTCGCCGCAGGATGCCGCCACGTGCCCGATCGGGCACTTGCGATCACACTGAAAGTAAACCACATGTTCGAAGAAAAATAAGAAAAGAAAGGGCTGAAGGTCATGATGCGCGCTGACAAAGGGATGCATCTTCTTGCCCCCTTGTCATCCCCCTCCCTGCGTAGCTTTCGGCGTGCTCGCTGGCATGAAAGGAGAGAGAAAGCGCTTGAAACATACGACAAATTCCTGCAACTCCGCTCATACTTCACGGATTCTAAAAATTTTTGCGGCATGTGATCCGTGAAGCGTCATGCACTAATAGTGAGACTATTCTATTATAACTCAGAAAAGTGTTGCAGGGCCCCTCCCTTTAAAGGGACAGACAACTGCCCAGAATATGAAATGAGTTGACTCCGCTGATGTAACGATTCTCCGTCGCATTGACTCAAACCAACCCAGTTTTTTTCGTGAGAGATGGATTTATATTTTTATTTCTTAATTGAAATTTGCGAAAAATGACCTGTGGCGCCTCTGGCGGCAAAAACATGAATGATCCGATGAAGACGGCCACGTGATCGTTGATTGCTCTACACAGTCAACAATCTTTTTGTTAGTATTGAAATATATATTCGTTTCTTTATATTAAAAGGTATTGGTCCATAATAATGTACATATAGGCCTGCGTTAGTAGTATGCATTAAACTGGCGCTGCCTTCGCGTGACGTAATGATCCCATGCTCGTCAGCGCGTCTTGCGCAACTTTTCAGCATGCTCATGCAACCGTGCACACAGTTTCCAGGTCGCTAAGATTTTGGAGCGACATAGTTTTGCTACCTACACCTCGACTCAGAAATGACGCGCGCTGCTACTCGGTGCGGCCTCCCATATGCGTAGTGACGTTTTCGATTACTTGGCTTGGCTCGTGCACCGAGAGAGTAACGACGCCGGGATAAGCCATCCATGACATAGGCGCAAGCAACCTTGGACGCATGCGTACACAACGCGGTACAAATACAGGGAAGGTGTATAATGCCACATCATCTCATTGTAACAGCTTGTTATTTTAAAAAATAGTTGAAAAGCTATAAATAAAGGTGGTTAAGCATAGTTACAGAAACTCCTGCGAAAGCAGAACGATCGCTTTCACAAATCACGAAAAGGGCTGGCGGCATCGCTATAAATCCTCAGCGATGCTGGAGGAAAGCTGCATCCGTGTTCAGAGCCTTTCAGATCGAAAAATACTGCTTGTAAAATAACTACGTGCTTTTGGGATTAACTACTGCAGCTACAAACACTGCGAAGGGTGAGCTTTCTGTCGCGTCGAAAAAAAATGGGTCGAGAAAAATCAGTTGTCGGTCCCTTTAAAAGCAAAACTGGCAAATGCCATTTTGCACGGCCTTTTACTGACTGCCTCCGATCCAGTACTGCAGGACCACTCTAAATGCCTTAAAAAAAATCCCATTCAATGAACCTGATTGTTCCAGCTGTCACATTTCAATACGTGAGCAGTACGTATGCTTGCCTGCACCTGGTCACACTGGATTTTGAATAATATTGCCATACTGTAGATACTCACAGACATAATTACTATCAATGCATATGCCGAATCATCATCCCCTAGCAATTAAACAGGTTAACCATGCAGTAATAGCTGAATGTTCGCAAGTTTCTTTTGTATGTCATTGTCCGGCCCTATTTTCACGACCGCTGCTCTTGTCAGTGCAGGCATTGAGAGTGGAGTTAGTGCCACCTGAAGAGAGAAACAACTTTTAATTGAATCCTTAATGAGGTCAAAGGTGGCGAAAGGGGCAGAAGATTGCTCCCCTTCCTCCACCCTCCCATTTTAATCAGCAGAGAGTATTTGTAAGCTAGTGGCATTCACGGCCATCCAGACGACCTGGAGCTGATCTGAAACTGACCTGAAGCCGCTTGACAATTGTGAGCAATCAGAATTTATAACAGTGATAAAGTATGTCCTTTGGGATCACATCACTATTTTAACACAAAGGAACAACTACCAGACGTTCTAGCACCAGCACCGGACAGCACGAGCGTGTTCACCAAGCCCTAGACGATTTGTAATATTGGGTGTGACTCACCAACAGCGGCTGCGACAGGGGGCACCATCGGTGGCCCATCTTCATCATCGGGTTTGCGCACGTTGCGCTGCAGCTTTTTCTCGATCTTGTCGAAAATCAACATGAGGTGTCGGAGCAATAGGCTTGCAATCTTTTCGAGGCCGTCACTGTAGTTGAGCGTGATAACGTACAGGTGCTTGCTGTCCTCGGTACTGGGGGCAAATTTGATGATTATCTTTCCTGGGGCTGGGGAAAAAGAAAGCACGCGGAACATGTTTGCATTCAGTGTGGTTATAAACTGCACCAGCAAGCAAAAATATTCGCACTTATTTCCAATTGGTATTAAGAAACTTTTTGTACGCTCTTTCCCCTCGAAATAAAATAACTTCTAGGTGACAGATGCCATTCAAATTTGGTCATAAATACTTAAGCATAGTGAACAATCGAATGAAGGACACACCTCGAGCTTGAAATTTGATGTCAGATCCCTTTAACACATTGCAAAAGCCTAAACTGTAATGAGAAACACAACAAAACTTGCATTTTGTCTTTTTATAGCACTTGTGGCACACATGCACATCTTTCCAAACCAATGATGCAAATATCTTACCTGAGTCTGAGTTGGTACTTTGTCCTGGTTCCAGTCCGAGGATGCTTTCCAGCCGCTGCCTAAATTTAGCGGCATCGCTAACACGGAACGTTAATGTGGGAGCAGAGTATATGAGTTCCACCTGTAAAAGGATGCTTTACTTAGCTGTACACCCAGTGACCCTGCTCCACGAGCTAATTAATGCCCGTCTAAACGATACACATTATATGTAAGCAAATCAGGTGCATGTTCAAAAGGAAAAATTGGTGCTTTTATGTGCCAAAAACAGGAGGCGGTGAATAATAAAAGAAAACTCATTCACCTGTTCTAAGCACAAAGCTACAAAGTAGACCTATACGAGTTTCTCTGAAAGCTTTGCAAATGAACAAAGAACCAGCCTCGTCCTTAATTCAATTTGAGGACCAGTACTACTTCTTTCCCATATGCTGTTTCTATATGCTGATTTAATACCAACTGCATGAAGTATTCAAAAACACTAGTTCAGATGCCCGTATGTTCAGATCTATGTAAACTTAGTTTCCAGTAACTCTTGAAATTCCGAGGTTTTACATGGTATGATCCCGACATTATTAAGAAGCACACTATTGGTACTATAGACTGATATTATGACACCTTGAGGGTCCTTAGCAGTGTTTAGAGTATGCAGGAGATTTTGCATTTTGACTCAAAATTGTTCTGCTGTGGCTTGTTAAATTGAGCCCACACCCTCCTACTCAACAGCGCTATGCTATGCCATAGTGCTAAGCCTCCATTCTGGGTAAGATGCTTGCTTAAATAACCATTACAGCCCACTTTAGTGTCAAATGAGCAGCTTGTAAAGGGGCCTTGCAATGCCACCGAAATGTAACTGCATAATTGGCAGACATTACGTGAAGATCATATCTCGAGTTCCTCCAATAAGGTGAATGAAATGGTATGGAGGAAAAAAAAGAAAAGCATGTGAAGACTTTTAATATGCAGTTAATGTTCATGTTACGCATTGGAGTTGTTTCCTCTGCGACCATGTTTTACAGTGCAGCTCAGAATCTCCAGCCTCTTTTTACACACTTGTCCAAAGAGATACTGATCAAAAAGACATGTCCTATTTGCCTGACTATTCCAGGTTTTCCAGGTTAATAAATACCCTGAAAAAGCAATCGAAGCGTTCCGGTACACTATTTCAACAAACACATCAACTTTATACCTGTGATTTTGCCGCAATTTAACGACGACGCTTAGACCTGCGTGCTGATAGAGTTCAATGATGGTGTCAAAGGTGCTCTCGTCGAGCTGCACAGCAACATGCAGCTGTATCTTGATTGACATCTCCACGAGTGGCATCTGAAAGTAAAGCACATATCAAACAAGAGCATAAGCTTTTCATTCAAGGCCTCCGTCACACAGGTTTGGACACGGGACTAAATGAAGCCTTGGGTTTTGGGATAACAATGGAAAGCTCCACATGCCCGCGATAGAAATAAGTAGCAGACGGTTAGAATATTGGTGGCAGAAAACTAGAGAAATGACAAAAATAAGTAGTGGAAAAAAATAAGGACATTCTGACGTAAGGGGCAGAGAACAGGCTGTGAAATTATGTTTTTTTCCCTCTAATAAAATTGATTTAATCGAAGTAGACATGCATTAGACGAACAAACAAAAAAGAAAAGAAAGGTATATTTTTTCTTTTTCCGTCGAGCCTGGTGTCACACCTCACTGGGGACAACATTGGGAGCTAGCAGCTGCAGCGTTGCATGTAAAGGACAATTTGTGCGCACAGCCCAACATACAATAAAAAAACGCATTATATACCGTATTTTCTCGCATATAACCCGCTCCTGCATATAACATGCACCCCTAACTCTACAAAAAGAAAAAAAAGAACGTGCACATTGCCGCCGCCTATCATACCCCCACTTTTTAAGAACATTCTGCCGGCTTTTCTTTTAGTGCGGGTTATATGCGAGAAAACACGGTATACATTCTCAATCATGCATATTGGCAAATGACAATAAAGTAGCTATGCTTGCCCCCCTTGAGAGATACGAGGCGCCGAGTTGAAACTTGGTCGACACTTGCGGCAATGCCGGTACGTGTTAGAAAGATACCATAGACAAGTTGCAAAACCTTCAAAGGTTAGCGTTCCTGCACTACAAAAAATCATGCACAAAGGCGGTGCGCCCCGTCCTTGTACCGTGCAGTGTAGCCTTTCGCAAGTTACACTGACGCCCAAAGGGTATCCTATGGTCTGACGTGACGTCGGTACACACCTTTAAGCACAGAAGACCAGTGCGGACGTGCTGGTTTGGCCATCACCGGGATGGAAGGGAAACGCGACGCGCGCTCTGTGCCGCGTCCGCCCTCTACTCCGGATACGTCCACGTGAAACGCTACACTGCGCGTAATAGTTGGAGTGAGGACGGAACGCACCACCATTGGGCATGAATTTTTGCTGTGCAGGAAAGGTGTTTAGTAGTTTTCGTAAATACAGCAGCCGCAGTAACGCGTGCGGTCTCCTCGATATATCGAAGAAATGCTTTTAACTGCACTGACGGAAGCAGTAAAGACCCTGGTAACGGTTGCTTATTTCAATGACGATTGGATCTCTTCCGCAATTTTATCAAAGCAGGCAATCTCAGTCAAGGAATTCTAAAAGTTCTCGTTCGAAAGTGGAAACCCGTGTGACCATGCACGGCACCGTGAATGCCTCAGTCACTTGCACGGAGCATTTTCAAACGAGCCCGATCGGCATCTGAATTCTCGATTGCCACCATGTAATTAAGTAAGACGGAGAGATGACCCAGTCGCGATCGAGAACAAAGCTGCTTGGTGGCAATAAAATTCCAACGCGATCGAACGTGGCAAGCATTTGGCCGGGGTACAACAATGCCTTGAGCGTTCTACTGAAGGTGGCGATCGAAAAATAGCCGACACGCAACGGTAAAACCGCACTTGGCGTCCCACTGTTCTGGTGAAAGATTAATACGTACTTTGACTCTTTCACAGACGAAGAAACTGTCGACCTTGGAACAGTGAAGAACAGCTCGAAGACTGACAAAACCTTCCAACTTCCAGCACGCGCAGCATGCAGAACACAAAGCAAGGCTGGCAAGGCTGCCGCGCTGCCGCTCACAAAGGATTGTGGGCCACGGCGCCCTTCTGCTTCTGCATCGACTTCCGGTGGGAGACGCTGTGCATGCGCCGCATGCGCTTTGCGGCTGTGCCGTTGCGCGGGTTGCCCGTACGGGTTAGAACACAGAGTTTGCTGCAATATTTATTATACTCGCGGGCAACTTTTCTTGGCAATAAAGGGAAAGCTACGGAGGCGGCGCGTTCTGCTACGCGAAGTAGCCCGGTTCGGCGTTTCGTAACGGAAGTAGCCCGGTTTCTACGGCGTTTCGTAACGCCGTAGAAAGTGATGGCTAGCGTTGCATTTCGACGCAAACGCTGCTCAGCGTCTAAGTTACGGGTAAAAGCAAGGCATTGGTAAAAGGCGCGACTTCTTCACGCGCGCAAAAACGCTAAGTGACAGCCTATAAAGTAAAAGAAATTCAAATATCTCGCTTGTGTGCGCTGCGTTCTGGCTCAAAAAGCTACATGTAGAAAATGAATGAGTATTTCATATATCTCACGCAGAAAATAGGGACGTAATTGTGGCACTACATTCATAAGCGGTTACATACGAGCATGTGGCTCTGTAGCAGGGGCGTAGCCAAGGGGGGGGTTGGGGGGGGTTCAAACCCCCCCCCCCCCGAAATTTTTCAGTTTTTCATACAAACTCACGCACGAACATACAGAAAGTATGGTTGAACCCCCCCCCGAAAAGAATTTCTGGCTACGCCCCTGCTCTGTAGCCTTCGCTCCATTGGCAAGAAAAGTTGCCCGCGAGGTCCGCGACTATATATGTGCACTTATAATGTATTTATAGTATATTTATAGCCCATAGTGTGCTTATAAAACTCTGTGGGCTAGAGTACAGGAACTCTAGTCAGGCATTCTTGCCAGTGCGGTCGCTTTCTGCGTGTTCCACCTAACAGTAGCGGTCGCCTTTTCGCACAAATTACAGCACAATACCTTGGAGTGATATGCAGCTTAGTTGAATAACAAATGCAGTCATATACGGAATGGTTATAAAGGTGTTAGCGGTCATTTCTTCATTCAAGCGGCATGCACATGCATGTGATTTTTTTTTGCAGCAGAGCGGTGTTTTCACGCATGTTTTGTGACATATAAATATTTACTTGTCATTACAGTGTCATGAAATATCCGTCCAATCTACTTTATTGTTGCGAACTCGTAAAATTATTTATATACTTTTCTGTTGCAAAGATACCATCTCGGGTTCGATATATTGGCCAGCTTAATACTGACAAATTAATGCTGCGGAATGCGAGCAAGTTATATGAAGGTTCAAGGAAGGAAAGAATATTATCGACCGATGCAATTACTACGATGTCCACTTCTTAATTAATTACATATTACATTGGTTCTTATCTACTTTAAAGGACACAGGAAGTTTCTTGTTAACAGTCAGAAGGGTGATTCCACGAGAGATCGAACATGCCTATCCGGTCGATATTTTAATGGAGTAGCAATTATATGGAGATCTCGGCAGATTTTTGCTGTCGCCATCATGTCCCGGATATTCATATGTATGTATATAAATAAAAGCCACAAATAAAAATAATTCAGAAGAAAAAAATTCCCAAGAGCTCGACCGGGGTTTCGAACCTGCGACCTGTCCCTCCGCAGCTCGCTGCCCCAGACAATTACGCTATGCCTCATTCGGCAGAATACAAACGCACGCGGCGTTGGGTGAAACGCACGGGACGCCACACGTGGCGTAATTAAAATTATTTGAGATGCGGGCCATTGCATCACTGACCTCCATTTTCTGCATCGTTGCCCGCGTATTGGGCCTTTTCCGGGTCCGAACATCGCCTCCAGTGGAGATCGCTGAAATCGAAACTGGTGGCCCTTGGCCTCCAAAATTTTCCAACGGGCGCCGGTAGACAATCTCGGAGGACAGCATTCGCGCCTTTTTTGGGGGAAAAAATTTGCAAGGTAGTGACAACAGATGTCGCTTGGTCCGCACCTGTCGTCGCGTTCTAGCCACCAAAAACCATGGCGCGTGCCTCGTAGACGCCGGCGCGCATGCGCACACTACCTACCCGGAAAAGGTCCTTTCCGGTGACCCACGCTAGTTTTCGATTTTGGGGTTGTAGAGCCACGCCACTCGTGGCCAGTCGGCCAGGGAAAAGGAAGAGCGTCCGGTGGATTGTGGTGGCGCGAGCTAGTAGGACGGCTATGGCTCTCGTAGTCTTCTCACAGGAGGGAAGAAACGAGACGGCTGAACCAAGATCACAGTATATATGTTACACCGCGACCAGAATTCTGTTTTATTCTTTCATACGCCAGCGTATATATAAGCCCAAGGCGAACGTCCCGCATATGCGCACACAAAATAGCTCTAAACCAAAACGTGCAACAATGATGATAGCGTACGTATTAGATACACGAAGACATGAAATTATATTCAGATGGGTGCAGGGACAAAGAAGTAAAGAAGAAGTAGGAAGGCCAAAGAAGTGCCTTTGAGCCGTAATTTTAGCCTCAGGAATATGTAACAAGTAGAGCGAATTGAACTAAGATTTATCTTAGTATCTTAGTGACCAGAATCGAAGCCCGCAGGGAATGCCAGCCGTGGCTTCACGTGGCACTGCCAAGCGCCGTCTTTATTTTATTCTCTTGAGGTCGTACGTGCGCTCTGCGGTTTTGTTTGCCGCCCAAAGGAAGGCGCTGCAGGGCCTTGGTACGACGCGAGCGCAAGAGTCCGAGAGTGGCTTGCGTTCTGCGCATGCGTCCTGGCGGCTCGCAAATTTTTTGAGTCCCCAATTCTAAATCTATCTAGTGTTTCGCCGGAGTTGATATGTGCGCCTTAGACTTGTACATTGACATACAGGGCGTGGTCGACCGTGCTCGCGCGATTATCTCTTGAGGAAGAATTTTACGCAAAGTTTACGTTGAAGCTATAGACCACACGAAGGTCACATTGCTCGCTGCAGCGGCCGCGTTTGCGAAAGGAGTGATCTGCTAGCTAGAAGAGCCAAAGTAGGGGCTATAGTTGAAGTAACAACTGTGACAGTTCGCGCTCATTCTATGCTCTCATTAAGTCTGTATACCCGTGCGTTCTTTTCGTGCATCCTTCTTTGTGTTTGAGCAGCGCGCTGCAAGTGTTGAACTGTGACAGTTGTTAGTTCGCACTCGCCTTGAGTGTTTTCTTTTCCTGCGTCCTTTGTTCTTGAGGAGAGCGCAGCAAGTTACTAGCTGCTTGCCGTTCTTCCTGAGACATTCCAATTTCTTGCTATCGCACTTGCTTCGCCCTTGAAACGAAACTGCGACTTTTTTGCTTTGCCTGGGTTTTTATATCTTGTGTGGGCAGATTCAAACTGCACGGAACAGAAAATTTTATTTCTAAGAAACGCTCCCAGTGCGCCAAAAAAATATTTGAAGGTGGCCGTGCGGGCGTCCTGTTTTAGCTCCCTGCAATATTTTCGAATTTAACGGCCGAATTTAACGCGAGCTATAAACGTTGTGCAGAAATTGTTTCTGCTGGTTTTAGTACGCATTACTATGAATTACATCTATGCTTTCTTTACGCTGTTCTCAAAAGGAAAAAAAAAATGTGAAAAAATTCCCAAAATAGCCCTAATGAAAAAAGTTTGGTAAGTTTGGTGCGCCTTTGCGCGTTTCCTACTTCACACAGAAACTTCAATACAGTGTCAAATATAGAAAAGAGCCTTTGCAACATTTATGCGGAAGATCGTTTCCTACGGCCAGCGCAAAAGAAAAAAAAATTGTTAGAAAAGCGAGCTTTTCAAAAATGTTCATTTTCAAAAAATAAAATAAAAATTACACCATCTTCGGATAAAGGGGACCATGAGGCGATGCGAAGCCGGAGCACTTGCACAATCGCGTTCCGTTGGCATTCGCTGGGCATGCTACCGACCTCGCGTCGTGGAACGCGAAGAACATTAGACAGTTATAGTTTAGCGGGTTTAACGGAATCAGGGGTGGAAGCGGGCTTGAGTGTTTTGGAGCAGCTCAGGGAGCAGGAATAATGCTGTTTTGGAGCAATGCAAGTTAGTTTTGGAGCAGAATTCTATGATCAAATATCATTGTTCTTTTTATTTCTGGTAAACACAAGAAATTCCAACGATTTTAGAAAACATTTATTACTGCTGAACCAACCACACTTAACACAAATTATATATATATATATATATATATATATATATATATATATATATATATATATATATATATATATATATATATATATATATATATATATGTGTGTGTGTGTGTGTGTGTACACATACACGCGCGTACGTGTTATCAAAACATCACAGCTGTGATAGAGCAATGACTCAGGAAAATGAGATAAGCGATGACCTGAATAGCTACACTTGACTAGACTGACAAATGAAAAACTTTAAAGATAATGAACGTTTTTCATCAGCGGTGTTTTCGCACCGCGTTTGCCGGGTTGCTACATTTTCGTCAAAAGCCTACGCCGGCTTCAAAAAGTTCCTTCGAAATGCGTAAAGTCACTTGAACGGGAAAAGTACCGCGACCGTCGTGCGCGCCGCCATATTTGGTCCAGCGCCGCCGAAGCTGCGGCGGTGCGGTGTTGATTTCACGTGGAGTAACGCATGTTTTACGCATTGCGTGCGCCTTTGCAGCCCCGAATGAAGCATACTGTTGTTCTCTGACTGATTAGGAAAGAAATAGCGGCAATTTTCACTTGCCTACATGCGCACGCACGCGTACTAACGCGATAAAGAAATGCGAACTGCGCGGCATTTACGCGCTCGGCGGTCTGCATTTATTAAATGCGAAGCATTTCTTAGCGAATTTCTGTGACTATCTATCTATCTATCTATCTATCTATCTATCTATCTATCTATCTATCTATCTATCTATCTATCTATCTATCTATCTATCTATCTATCTATCTATCTATCTATCTATCTATCTATCTATCCGCCCCCGACTTGGTGCTGTCCTGGCCGCTTCGTTAATGGGAAGTACACCAAATTTGGTATGGCATAACATGACTGTATGACAAATTCAAATTAAGGTGATAACATGAAAATAATGACATGCATGCCATGTACGGCATGATTTACATGCCACGCTCATGGTGCCCTCGCGACCGCTTCGATAGCTTGATACACAACAAAATTGGTATGGCGTGACGGGAGTGTATGACGAACATAAGTGACTGGTTATAACGTGCAAATCATGACAGGCATGCCATGTGAAACGTTATTTACATGACATGGTTTCGGGGCGCTCGCGGTCTTTTAATGAAATGCATATATACCAAAAGTTTTATGACGAGCTATTTCTGTATGACTAACGTTAGTGATAGGTGGTAACATGAAAATCATGACTTCCATGTCATGTACGGCATGACTTACTTGCTACGCTCATGCTGCGATGGCGGGTGGTTCGCTAGCTTGAAATGCACCCAAATTGGTATTGCACGAGGTGACTGTATGACGAACACGAATGACAAGTGGTAACGTGAAAATCATGACGGTATTTATGTTGGTCATACAGTCGCGTCACGCAATACCGATTCTGGTGCATATCAAACAAGCGAACTGGCGGCGAGAGCATCATGGGCATGGCATGTAAATCATGCCATACATGACATGCGTGCCATTATTTTCATGTTACCACCTGTTATTAACGTTCGCATTACAGTCACGTCACGCAATACCGATTTTGGTGCATATCAAGCAAGCGAACCGGCCGCAAGAGCATCATGAGCATGGCATGTAGATCCTGCCTTACATGACATGCGTACCATTATTTTCATGTTACCGCACGGTATTTTTGTTGGTCATACAGTCACGTCACGGAATACCGATTTTGGTGCATATCAAACAAGCGAACCGGCCGCGACAGCATCATGAGCATGGCATGTAAATCATGCTTTACATGACATGCGTACCATTATTTTCATGTTACCGCACAGTATATATGTTGGTCATGCAGTCACGTCACGCAATACCGATTTTGGTGCATATCAAACAAGCGAACCGGCCGCGAGTGCATCATGAGCATGGCATGTAAATCATGCTTTACATGACATGCGTACCATTATTTTCATGTTACCGCACAGTATATATGTTGGTCATGCAGTCACGTCACGCAATACCGATTTTGGTGCATATCAAACAAGCGAACCGGCCGCGAGTGCATCATGAGCATGGCATGTAAATCATGCTTTACATGACATGCGTACCATTATTTTCATGTTACCGCACAGTATATGTGGTCATGCAGTCACGTCACGCAATACGATTTTGGTGCATATCAAACAAGCGAACCGGCGCGAGTGCATCATGGCATGGCATGTAAATCATGCTTTACATGACATGCGTACCATTATTTTCATGTTACCCACAGTTATATGTTGGTCATTACAGTCACGTCACGCAATACCGATTTTGGTGCATATCAAGCAAGCGAACCGGCCGCAAGAGCATCATGAGCATGGCATGTAGATCCTGCCTTACATGACATGCGTACCATTATTTTCATGTTACCGCACGGTATTTTGTTGGTCATACAGTCACGTCACGGAATACCGATTTTGGTGCATATCAAACAAGCGAACCGGCCGCGACAGCATCATGAGCATGGCATGTAAATCATGCTTTACATGACATGCGTACCATTATTTTCATGTTACCGCACAGTATATATGTTGGTCATGCAGTCACGTCACGCAATACCGATTTTGGTGCATATCAAACAAGCGAACCGGCCGCGAGTGCATGATGAGCATGGCATGTAAATCATGCTTTACATGACATGCGTACCATTATTTTCATGTTACCGCACAGTATATATGTTGGTCATGCAGTCACGTCACGCAATACCGATTTTGGTGCATATCAAACAAGCGAACCGGCCGCGAGTGCATGATGAGCATGGCATGTAAATCATGCTTTACATGACATGCGTACCATTATTTTCATGTTACCGCACAGTATATATGTTGGTCATGCAGTCACGTCACGCAATACCGATTTTGGTGCATATCAAACAAGCGAACCGGCCGCGAGTGCATGATGAGCATGGCATGTAAATCATGCTTTACATGACATGCGTACCATTATTTTCATGTTACCGCACAGTATATATGTTGGTCATGCAGTCACGTCACGCAATACCGATTTTGGTGCATATCAAACAAGCGAACCGGCCGCGAGTGCATCATGAGCATGGCATGTAAATCATGCCTTACATGACATGCGTACCACTATTTTCATGTTACCGCACGGTATTTATGTTCGTCATACAGTCACATCACGCAATACCGATTTCGGGGCATATCAAGCAGGCGAACCGGCCGCGAGAGCATCAGCCATTATTTTCATGCTACCATCTGTTATTTGTGTTCGTCATACAGTCACGTCAGGCAGTACCAATCTGTAGCAGTCAGTTTTCATGGCGCGCTGATCATTATATGTGAGCTCAAAGGCGTCAATTTTACGCCAAACATAATAAAATGTTATTGTGCATAAACCTCCTGCGACAACCACGCGACACAAGCTGCACTAGTGCAGGGTAGGCGCCAACATTCCCCGAAACATTCGCGAATTCTCAATGAAGCGCTTACCTCACAATGCGGGTATCAGTCGTGGGAACAAATTTTTCCCGCCTAATTCTGTGCAGCCACACAGCCCATCGTTTGGCATACTTTTTCCCGCTGGGAATGGCAAAGAGGGCCTCACCCGGGCATTCTTCGATGCCTCGATAGGCTTTCGATGAAGTCTCAAAACGATACGGGATACGGGTCGTAATGTTCCTGTACGCTTGCCTGAGCCTATAAAAACAATCGCCCTCCAAAGCGCCGTGCGTCTGCGGCCGGGAGCCACTAGCGAGGCGAGCGAGCTGGACCATTTATGTGGCGAAGCCGCCGAAAAGGTGTGGCGGCGAAGAGAAAAGGAACGCGGTACTTTGCGCGGAGGTCAGCGCCGTCTGGAGGCATTGGGAGAAACCAAAGAAGCACGTGTCTGCACCCTAAACTCCGTTTGTCGGACGAGCGGGCGATGTGCCGCGCGAGGCGTTTTCTTTTCTACTTCGAGGAGGAAGACGCGGCGGCGCGATTTTGAAATGGCGTTCGTCAAAAGGACGCGCGCGACCCTCCGACCACACGTCAGTCGCGCATGAAATCAAGCCATTCAGGACGCAACAGCGCGATTACGCAAAGGCGTTCGTCAAAAAACACGCGCGTCCCTCGATCCAAACGCACGTAAATCGCGCCAAAAATTGCGTCATGTGGTTCGACCTTTTCCCTTCAAGTACCCTTCCAAGATTTGTCAATTATTGGTGTCGCTTATATGCACGCAAGTACGGTACTTGACATGCGATGATACAAAATGTCGCAATCGCACAATTTGCATCCCGTGGTTCTGTTTTCGTACTACATGACATTTGTCTTTTCAGTAATAAACGTTCCAAGTGTCTATCATGTTCTTTTTTGTATATTTCTTCACTCGCCACCTCATGAGCCAAACCACACGCAGCAACGGCGGCGAGCGGCATGTCATGTAGCGCTGCGGATGGTACGAGCTACAGCGTACTCGACCACGAGCCGAGCGCAGGTTCTTACGAGCCAAAATCGAACAACGCGACCGATCGCACTAGCGATACTAAGCTCGTCCCTGCACGAGCGCGTTTACATGCTGCATTTATAACGTCTAAGGGCTTGCGTGCAATGCAAAAAATTCTCCACATGGCACGCTCTCACTAAAGAAAACGAGTTTCGGAAATGGTCCAACCGACTTACACAAACCGAAGCCTTGTGAGTGGTTTCGCGGTTGGTAGTGGCTTCATTGACCGCAAACGGATAAAACATTTTTTGTTCTTTCTCATGAAGACTTATGACACAAAATCCACATTACACACTCAGCTGTACAGCGGTTTCCTTAATGCAAAGTTTCTAAATAATGGTCGCGCGTTTACGTCCGCGGCGGCTGTTCGCACTATCCTCATGGCTTTACATCAAATTAAGTATTCGCAGTAAATAGAACCTTTTCGACAATTATGAAGCGTCAACGCAGTTACTTTTGTTCGTGTTCGCAATCCCAGGCCACGATAACCGCAACCGCCTCGTGCGCGCAGCGCACCAGAAAACTCCATTGCCGCCGGCGTCACAATCGAAATATGGCCGCACAACTCACTTTCTTGTAGCTAGCTCCTGTACAGGCTCGCTAGCTTTTTTGTGCCTTTGACAACGCCACGAGAGCGCGCCAAGTGATGTGATGATGATATAAGCTCGCATAGGCTCGCCATGACACGGACGACAGCGGCACATAAAAGCACCAAACATAGCCTCGGTGATCGGTTCCGGAAGCGCACTGGAGCCCATCGCGGAGGCCGTGCACCAAAGACCGCTTGGGAGCAGTTTCGGTGCTACAACGCGTTTTGGAGCAGGATGGCGCAGCAGAAGCGGATTGGCGCAGCGTGGCGCAAATGGCGCAGCGCTTCCACCCCTGCGGAATAGCGGGCTTACCGGAATAGCGGGATCGAAGTGCGCATGCGCAGTACCGTAAACGACCCATAACGTTTACCGTACGCACGCTATTTTTCAGATTTAGCGTGTGGAGATAGGTTTGCACTAGGCTTACCTACGAGCGCGACCGTGCAGGGACGCGACGTTCTCCACTGCCGCTGCGTGCGACGACGCTGCGGCCGGGTTCGTCGTTTTCTCCGACACGGCGCAGAAACCACGCACGAGGCAGGGTAACAACAACAACGGGTTTATTAACCCAAGATGCAGCACAGTACGACACTCACAGGCTTGCAGGCCGGAAGGGGAACTCCGCAAGACCGATCGAGTACGCTTGCCAGCGGCGCTAAGACTACCACACAAAGGGCAGCGGTCGAGCACACGAACGAGAAGCCGCCTGCTAGAGCAGCGCGTCAACCTCTCGTGCTAGCCTGAGAGCATCTCCCGCCGCGAGCGAATCGTCGGGCGCATCTTAGCTCGTAGGAGAGGAGGATGTCACCAGCGGCCCAATGGGGAATGGCGCTGCGTTGTGACGTAGCCCGCGCAGCACGCCAGCGTAGCGTGCCCGGACATGCCAGCGCGGGACGGAGCCGACGCTTGCCCAGACAAAGAGGCGCCCTGGCCGCCATCTTGGCGATGGCCGGTGCCTAAGTGCGCCCGGGCTACGCGGCCGGCACGCGCGCGGCAGCTGGGGAACGAGGCGCCAGGTAGGAGGACGCTCTCGATCCCCACAAGCGTTACCGTGTTTGCGTGGTTAACGTAGTGTACGTAAAACATGGCGGCGGTTTTCGACGCCCGCTTCGAACTGAATTTAGCGTTAATTGATGTGGACGGATCCACTTCTTTCGTAGCAAACGACTGTGCGAAATGGCTTCCCTTGCCTTCAGGTAGCTTCGACGACACGGTATTACGGATAACTTAGCGTAGTTTTTGAGATCGCTTCCCATTTCGAACGTCCGTAGGCCTATCTAGAAGATCGGTGTAAACAAGTCTGCAACATGAAAATTTTCGCTTTTGGCGCTTAGTTCATATTTATTTACTTTTATTTTCACTAAAAAAGGAGTAATATTGCTGCGTGCGGGGATACAGGCGAGCATTCTCGGTTTTGTTCTTTGCACTTTTTTTAACGCATTCACCCTTCGCTAGGCGGCGCCACCGTCCCGGCTTGGGCACGTAAACGCTATCCCGCTAAACCAAAACACGCTTTCCGCAACCAACGTTTGCGGCACGGTAACGCTATTCCCTTAACCCCCGCTATCACGCTAACGGTAAACTATAACTGTCTACTATGTGCGTCGTGTCTTCCCTCTAGCCTGGCCGTTAATTCTCACAGGGCGTGCGAAAAACGCGGTCGACAGGCGCGCGAGTGAGAGGCAGCGTAGGAGAGGAGAGAGAGGGGGAGAGGACGCGCATGCGCTGGCTCTCATCGCGGCGCTGCGCAGGAGAGAACTTCGGCATGTCGAGCCCGCATTTCAGAGGAGCCAACCGAGGCTGAGGTACAGTGTACTAGAAGGGGGCAGTGGAACGAACGAAGCGGCCGCGCCCCATCTCCGGTGATGCTCCGACGGGCGATCGTAGCGGCGGCGCTGTAGTCACTTTGTACTGAAGCTGTGGAGAGCGTCTGCACTTGGCGCGCGCGCGTCGCAGCGTACGAAAGCGTGTAATTGCGCGTTTTGAGCGCGTTTAAGCGTTACTGAGCATTAATCGGTGTCTCAACGCCTGCTACGCGCCATGGTGCACGAGTGAATATGCAGGCGTGCCGAAATTGCGCCGAGATATTCTCTGTTTTTGGAGCCTACCGGCCCCCAAAGAAGGCGACAATCGGATTTTGCGCACATGCACCTAGCTGCTCACTGATTGCTGTGCGGTTTGCAAGCAACACTTCGAGCCGCGTTACACTATAAGTGACTACGAACACTGACTACGAAGAAATAACAAACCAGCGACGAAAGCCTGCAATTCTTCTGCAGGCAGTCTCTACGATATCCAGAGCATTGATCCTATATATGAGCTTCAATGCGCTCGACTGTTTCATGAGTAACCTGAGTACAAATAACTCTATCACAACATTTATATTGGTGACGGATGAGCTCTGCCAGTTTTGCTCTGTTTCTATGCCGAAAGGCTGTTTCAACAGCGTGCTTCCGCGGTTACTATGCATCGGTTATGCGACCTCTGAGGGCTTAGAGAGAGAGAGAGAGATAATAAAACGAGAGAAAGGCAGGGAGGTTAACCAGAATTGTAGCATCCGGTTTGCTACCCTACACTAAGGGGAGGGGGAAAGGGAAAGAAAGATGGAAAGGACAGCGGAGAGAAGAGCAGGAGCGCGATAAAAAAAAAGGTATAAAACAAAAGGAAGATGTAGAGCGGGAGTGCTACAGACTATTCAATAGGCCACTGGCACGCAAAAAGTTCAGTAAGGCCTTAAATGATTTTCGCTGTGCAGACAGTTCGGGTCGGCATTCCAGCACTGCCTGTTCCGACAGGGGTCTGTCGTCAAGGCGGGCCAACACAGCAGCTAGCGACAGTCTGTGCGAGCTGTAGCGAGGGCAGCGACAAAGAACGTGGTCTATCGTTTCTTCGTTGTCACACTGGCTGCAGTAGCACTCTCTGCCATGCCGATTCGGAAGGCATAAATTACCAGGAAGCCGAGCCAAAGGCGCGCGTTCACATACGAGGCACAAACTTCATGCATCAAGGCTTATCTCAAGCATCTTAAAATGCGCAGATGTAAATATAGCCCGTCGGTTATTCTGCCTAAATTCACTACAGCCAGTTCTCCTTTCAATGGACAGCTTATATATATATTGCACTTTCCCTGACCTATCGATGCCATTGCAAAAACTCCTTTTGACAATGTTTTGCATTATAATTTCATTGCTTCATCTGTAAAGCGTCAAAAGTGAAGCCAGGAGGGGCGGTGGTGCTCTACGCTTCGCGATATTATGTTTTTATATATATATGTGCATATATATTTACACGCACAAATACAGACAGTAAAGTCTCACCTCCCCACCCGGCGCCAATAACAATATCCATGTAACGCCCCTGAGGACGACCGTTATTTGTACCGGTCGAGTTACCTTTGACTTCCAATACCTTTGAGCCCTCGTAATGTCGAAAAAGTCACATTTACACAGCGCATTTGTAAAGATACGCACCGTACACACAGCTTCGCCAACGCGCGGTAAATGTTCGGCGTGCTTTCGGCAGAATATCAGCACACAGCTTACTGAGCGCAGTCAAATTCCAATGAAGCAGCTCAGTTACTCTGAATAAACTAGACGCCGAAGCACCACCAGAAGAAAGCATTAAAACAGAAGAAATCAGAATAAGGCACGCCCTTTCTAGCTGTTTCCTCTGTCTCTTTCTTCTGGCGGTCGTTCAGCATCTAATGTACTAACTAGCCCAGCAATGAGTTCGGCTTAATTACACTAAGATCGTGAACCTTCATGGTGGGTATCAGTCCGTTTTCATTTTTATATTTTGCGTACCTTCCAGCAGTCGTTTCGGCTCCAAGAACTAATTTGCAGTATCTCTCAAAGGCATATATGAAGCAAGCATCCATTAAAAGCTTTGAAGTTTCGTCCATCAAGGCTTACGACGACAAGTCCTACGCTTAATAATGATAGACACGCAACCAAAGCCGCATCAGTAATAGTGCCGATTAGCCGGGTGCCGCCGACGCGCCCAGCAGTTCTGCGCGCGGCGCCGCGCGCCTTCAGTACCGAGCGACTGCAGCGCCGCCGCTACGGTCGACGCGGAAGGAATCAGCCGGCGAGGCGCGTTCACGCCACTCGACAGTTCTAGTACACTCTAGCTGAGGCTCAATTGACTGGGGATGTTCACGTGTTGCAGTGGCTCCTGCGTAGCAGGAGTTTCGCGTTGTCACGCAAGCGGACAGGAGAGTAGCGCGCACGGGTCGCCCCGTCTCTAAGTTTCTTCTTTTGTATAGTTTTTTCATGCCACCCGTGCGTGCATTATTTTATTTTTCTTGAACAAGCGCCTAGCGCGTAGCCCTCATTAGGGCTTCAAGATCAATGTAGGCCCCTAACCCGTCCCCCTTAATGCACCGCCTTCCATGACAGCACGTGTTGTGGTGCCCTTCCACCATCTGTGATGGAGGACAACCTGCCCCCGGGCTTTCCCCAGGGCTACACCTTGAGCGGCAACACCAGCCACTCCAGGGCCTACGACCTTTTTGTGAAGAAGGCAGCAGGCTTCGTGCGACAGGAGGAGGCACAACGGGCCAGCCCACCTCGCCTCTCAGCCACCACCACCACAGCAAAATGTCGCACGAGGAAACTGAGAGACGCCACCAGCCTCCTGCGCAAGGAAGAGGCCCCGAGCACTCCCAGGCGTACTCGAAGGGCGACGAAAACCTCGGCCTTCCCGCGGCGCATACCGCGGGCGAAAACAGGCAAGGGAGAGAACGGCACAAACCTCCCTGCTTCCATCGACGTTCCCCCTCAATACGAGGCAACACAGCAGACGGCCGCCGCCATTTTCTCGCCGCAAACATCGTCTGCCACCGCCGTTGAAGGAGCCTCCGCCAAATGCAACCAAGGAGAGACGGAGCTGGAGCAAAACCTGTATTCCCTCCCTCGCCAAGAGAGCTACGGGAACAGCAGTCACGAGTTCCCCTCTCCCTCCTCGTGCTTGCACATCAACCCGGCGACACTGTACCGGCGTCCTACTCTCCCGCCGTTTCCACCGCGGAAAGCAGCCCGACCGGTTCCCCACCTGCCCCCTCCGCAGCGTAGTGTGAGTGCGGACCACAACGCGGATGACCACGCCGCGTGACATACCCCCGAGCAAGAGATACTTCTCATATAAAAAAAGCTACGGTCTCAATTTTGACGACAATTTTTTATCAAAGAGTGCTCATGTCAGTGAAAACACGGTTTTAATATCATAAGACCTCATTTGCTTTGTTCACGAGATATAACGGGCCGAAATGACCCTTACTGTATGTGCTCACTTTAGTGCGATTGATGGTTGTTATCAGCTTGCATTGTGCGTAAATCTACAGTTTTAATTATTTTCCTGCAGCAAAACTTTGCTCTGGTGGCTTCTTGTCAACAAAAATGTATTCTCAGATTTTATTTGTGCCTAACGTGTGCAAAAGTGAGCTGCTGCCGCCCTCTAAAGGGCTAACGTGTATACAGTTTGCAGCCTACAACCTCGCCTGCAAGCATCAGAGGAAAGGTGGGCGCGCCTGTTCAAGATATCAATCGCTTCTTCTTCCTGAAGAAATGCCTGGTCTACCTCATCGTGGTTTTCACAGATGTAGACAGGGTTTCCTTGAGGCGCGTAAAGCAATGCTAGCAGACTTCGCATGTGTCGCGAAGATCCTCAGCCTATGGCAGTAGCTTTTGGAGGTAGGCAACAACAAAAACAGCAACGAAAAAAAAATTACGCAACGAAAATGTTTTTTCAGCAATCTTCCTAGCCATGGGCCGTACGCAACGCGTGTATAGTGAACAGCTAGACTAAGTCGAACAGCGCCGCACACATTCTCTCACTTCTGCGCTACTGTTATGAATGAGTTTCCAGAACTGCTCACGGTTTCACATTTTATGACCAAGGGTGTCTAAACGCTTTGTGCTGTGTTAATTAAATTGTGGGCCACAGTCGTTGTCAAAACTGAGGATAACGTCCGTCTGGCGGCTGACTAATGCCAACGACCGCTTCACCTTTTCATTATCACCACGTCGTTCCGTTAGGTCCAAGGACATACTGCATTGTGGTGTAGCATGTCCTTCACAGCGCTTTTCGGCAGGTTGGCATGAAGCAACACAAATGATCGCCACATATGCTGCAGCACCGTGCAGCTGATTTCCTGCTTCACTTTTCACAGTGCTACTTCAGTTGGACTCCGCCACTCCTGCGCTTGGAATAAATGTTCTACAATGTTTAACAGTGTGCTTGATTGGGCTGGTTGGGGCTGCATGGTAAACGAAGAATAAAAACAGCGCTAAACACGGGACGAGCAGAGGACACATACACGTTCTACAATCTGCGCACTACCTCGTGTGCAGTTGGAACACCAGGAAACAATAAATAAAGCAATACTTTAGATAAAGTGTTATGTGCATAACAAGGGTTATGTTAGTCTATTCGTGACAGCATATTTTATACCCTGCTTTTTATACCTCGCAAGGAAATAACGAGAGAAGGGGTCCAGGGGGGTCCCTTGTTATTTCCTTGCACAAAAACAGCCATACTTTTGTGGCTTGTACATGAACATGAACCGACGAGCCCAGACTTCCAGAATTGCTTTTCTGTTTGAAACAGTACCTGTGCCACTCATGCTAAAGGCATATAGAACTAAGCCCTTTCATATAGCTGAACAGTTATGGGCAAGCATGTTTAGATACAAGAAAAGGTGAAAAGCAATTGGCCGGAGGTACCGTCCGGCGGGCTAAGAAGAGCGGCTCAGCGCCGGAGCGCACGCAGCTACGTCAAGACAGGCCGGGAACGGTGAGGGTACTCGAGTTTATTTACAAAGAGATTGGTCATATGAGTTCGTACATGAAATGCCCGTTGTGTGGCGCTCTGCATCACACAATCGAAACCGAAACTGGTAAGGCGCGACACCACAGGCACGTTCCCCATCATTGTTATGAGGGGCGCCTGTATCAATTTTAGATTTCCTCACTACATCCCATAATTTCCCAAATCCATGTTTCTTATAAGCAAAGGCACTTGAAATTTTCACCTGCATGCATGGCAAGTACCGTACGTTGCAGTCGACTAATTTTTTAAAAGGAAGTTGAATCGCTTCGAGTGGTAAGCTTTCAAGCTTTGTTAATACAAGAATGCATTCCAAAGCAGCATACCAAATGAATAGATGCTCCGTTTATGTATGTAGTTTGCCACGTTAATTTGTATGCATCTCTAGAGAATTATACGAAAAAAAGTAAAATAAAAGTAGTGAAGCGCATAGGGTCCGACAAAGGAAAGAATGTTCTTTCCTTTGTCCCCTCCTATGCGCAACGCTGCTTATCTTAATGCAGAACCAACAAGCCCAAGTGGCAACCCTTTTAAAATAAAACGAAACACCTGTGTAAAAATGCACTCGCAGCATGTTTTATTATGCCTGTGTAGCACAACAAAATTGCTTGTCAGAGTTAAAAATGCAAAATGAGCAGATAGGGTATACTTTAGTATTCAAGAGGGGTCACACATTTGTTGTAAAAGAAATCAGTGGGAGTGAGTCTCGAGAAGTACGCAACAAAAACACTGCAGCAGCCTTGTTATATTCCTTTGAACTTCCACAGCTCAAAGCAATCTATTTTGATTGATGACACTTACAACATCTCGCATGTTAGAATTGGCACCATTCGATACACAGTTAGCTAAGTGGCAGTCATAAGTAACGTCTCTGCATAGCTGATGTGACCAAAAGAAAGAATGATAGATTTCAAGTCAATACTGCAAGCAGGCTTTTCAACACATCCAACTGCGTTAGCCATGATTATCGCAAGCCGACAGCACATTGTTGAGGCCGCAGGTGCGAGGATAGAGGAGTGCACGTGTGTGGAGGAGCAGACATCAGTTATTTCCCATATACGGGGGGGGGGGGTTCATTTGTTCGCTTTATAACATCCAGCAAAGTAATGTACCTACAATCGCGGCACATACTGTCTGCATGATATTTATTTGTCAAGATATTTTTACCACTCCTTACATGACGGAAAAGTTAACTCTTGAAAGGCGGCTACGAACTGAATCGTACACAAGCAGAGGCACTGCAATGGCACAATTAAAAAAGTGGAGGTGCAAAGCAAGTGCTCATACAAGCAGAGTCCTGGTGAGATCAGAATTTTAATGACTTTTGGTGAATTCCATTGGCGGATTCGGAGTGGCCGACGAACTCTACGCCGGAGCACTCCACTCCGTGGAGAGCATCCGAAGAAAATCTGCCAATAGAACACAAGTGCCCTCGCCAGAGCAAACGGTAGGGGGCGCTAGCGCACATCTGCTTCGCAAGCGCCCAGCATTCCTCGCGGTTCGCGCCGTTTTCGCCTTCACGGGAGCGAGCGGAGAGAATGGGTGCGATGTACAGTGTACTAGAATGGCATATGGCAAACTTCTAAAACACTGTAGTGCGATGGGACAGCGTATTTCATCGCACACGCGGTATGGCAAACTTCTAGAACACTGTAGTGCGATGGGACAGCGTATTTCATCGCACACGCGGTACGTACGCCACGCTCTGCGCACGCGCGGGGAGCTTGCGACTTCCGCTCGAATCTGCCACTTTTAGCGGAGTAGAGAGAGCTGCTCCGTGGAGTAAATCTGGCGCCGGAGCTGCTCCAGATCTGCCAATAAAACATACAGGGAGCACTCTCAATCTGCCAATGGAACAGACTTGCTCCGAATGGAGCAGAGAAACTGCTACCGGAAGGGCTCCGAATCTGCCAATGGAATTCACCATATGAGATGCCTAGCCAAAAATCGTAGTGCTGACTTGCAAGAGAAAGAGGCAAGGACACACAGACGGCCTGCCGTCATGTCGTTTAGCCACAGAGCCTGAATAACCTTTTATTGTTACAGGACAAAAACTCCTCATGAGTGAGGAAGCAGTGTGTGCTTCTTGTCCATTTTGGGGCCAGAAGACCTCAGTGACTGCCTGGAAGGCAAGTGACAAGTGCATCAGCCACCTAAATTAACATCATTTTGGTGTTTTAAGTGCCAAAACCACGATACGGTTATGGCACATGCCATAGTACAGGTGCTGGACTAATACACTGTAAATAACAGTGCAATGTAAACACGAACAACACACACACAAGACGCAGTCCTGTGCGCACAAAGCATACACTGCCACATGTATTTAAAAAGGCCCTGCAACACTTTTTGAGCATGGTCAGAAAACGCTCTCGATCGGTAGTTGAGGCTCCCGAGAACACGAATGCCAAACATTACAGCGCAGCACGCGGCCTAGAATTTACAATTTACTCGAAAAGTCAGCTAGAAATAACTTCCTCTTCTACCTACAGATGATGTCATGTACCCAAATTTCTGCGCCATATACCCACGTCCACGGTGGTTGGCTCATTTGAGCATCCTGAGCTGCGCAGTTATCGTGGTCGCCGCAGGATGCCGCCACGTGCCCGATCGGGCACTTGCGATCACACTGGAAGTAAACCACACGTTCGAAGAAAAATAAGAAAAGAAAATGCTGAAGGTCATGACGCGCGCTGACAAAGGGACGCATCTTCTTGCCCCCTTGTCATCCCCCTCACTGCATAGCTTTCAGCGTGCTCGCTGGCACGAAAGGAGAGAGAAAGCGCTTGAAATGTACGACAAATACCTGCAACTCCACTCGTACTAAACGGATTCTAAAAATTTTTGCAGCACATGATCCGTTAAGTGTCATGCACTAATAGTGAGACTTAGAGCACTGCACGGGCCGATTTTTCCGGCCCGGGTCCGGCCCGGCCCGAAAACGCCATGCTCCGGCCCGCCCGAGCCCGGCCCGGTGTTCTTAAATGTGGCCCGTACCCGGCCCGGGCCTGAAAGGTTTGGGCCCGGCCCGGCCCGGCCCGTTTCAGCTAGTTATGCCTTGAGCATAAAGGAGGCACTGTCCAACCTTCGGTTATTGTGAAGATACCTGCCGCACACAAGATATTTTCTAGAGATTGTTTTAGGAACTTCTTTCAGTGTGACGACTTTCACTGGTACTGTGCATACTTTCGGTGAATTACGCGCGCAACACTCTTGCGAAATGATTGCAGGGCAATATAAAATATAATTAGCCATAGCTGGCTATTTCATGTACGCACGCAGTGCTAACCACGCAATCTCATTTTTGCATTTCAAAGAACAACTACAAAATATAATACCTGCATAAAGTGGAGAAAAACGCATGGAAGATATTTTTAGGTTGAGTCTACATCAACAGCATACGAGCTAGGGCTGTTGAGTAAAAGTAGCAAGTCTCCTGCAAACTTCATCTATTGCACAATGCAATGAAAAAAAAAAAAAAAACGTGCTCTAGCTGCTTCTGGGAGGAATACGCCAGGCTGGGCAGCGTTACATAAATTAAAGCTGTCGTGTTGACGCCTCGGCAGGCAACTGCACCCAACCTACACTACGTTTTTGTGTTCAAAACAACAAGGTTCTTTGTCCCACCCTTCTTCCCCGAGTCAACGCCACCGCCACTCGGGGAAACGAGACACTCTATGGTCTGGCGCATCACCACTAGTAATGGGAAAATCAACAACGCGTTTGCCCTGGGTTAAGAGTCGCTCCGCATCTTGCACTTAAAATGCACGAAAAACAGCTCCTGAGATATTAATGACTCACAAGTCATGTTGGCCAGTCTACGGGCATGCGAGCGTAGCTGCATACTCGGAATGTTTCCCTAGATGCCAACGCGCACATCTTATATACACTAATCTAGGCAGTTTACCGTTGCTACGGTACCCAAGAACGTCTTTCACTCACTATAATGGCAGAAGCTTATATTAGGCGTTTCTTGAAATCCCGAGTAGCATACCGATGGAGCGAAAAAGTAGACGTCTTGTACTGTGCAATTTCTGTGCACGCCAATGCACTCCAGGTAGTTTAAATTACCCGGAGCCCTCAACGACGGCGTGTCATATAGCCTGAGTCGCTTCGGGAAGTTAAACCCCACAAAACAACAAAAAAACGCCAGGTCTGCGCTGAAACCGCAGCACAGTCACAGCGAAAGCTGGAAGAGCGGCGTTTCTAGAGCCCATTGTAAGCTCTCTTGGGGCTACAATACAAGTAGACTAGAAAGGTACCCACTACGCCATAAATCAAAATTTTTGTGAAGTTGGGAAGCACCTACTAAGCCATTATTCGTCATTCCGCGGAGAAGCGAGGCACCAGCTACACGTCTGTAAGGCATTATGTGCACTTTGTTGACGCGACGACTGATGACAATGAAGAATTATGGCTCAGCCCTTTGTAATGGGTTGGAAGCTTTAAACGGCCCACCAGTTATGTAATTTGCATTGGGTGACGCCCGCTCGCTATTTCCCTCTCCCGTCATGCTGTATAACATACGTTCACGTGGGAGAGAGACGGGGGGGGGGGGGCGAAGAACTTTACTGAGACCCCGAGGAAATGGATCATGCGCTCATGGGCTTCCTTGGCAACCAATCCAAGTGCACTTGCGAGGAACCCACTACGCTATAAAGCATTGTAATTTTACTGAGACCCCGAGGAAATGGATCTGCGCTTATAGGCTTCCTTGGCAACCAATACAAGTGCACTTGCGAGGAACCCACTACGCTCTAAATCATTCTAATTTTTGAGAAGTAGGGCAGCAGGCACTGTGCCATTTTTCTTCATTTTACGGAGATCCGTGGTACCTGCTAAACGCATGTAAGGCATTATGCGCACTTTGTTGATGCTGTGCCTGATGACGACGAAGAATTATGGCAGAGATCTTTGTAATGGGTTGGAAGCATTTCACAACCTACTCGTTGCGCATTTCGCATTGTGTGACGCCTGGTTACAGAATTCGCGTTGTGCGATGCTTGGAGCTTATTTTACTCTTCTACCACGCTATATTGCACATGCTAATGTGGTTCCTTCCCGACATGAAGCCTGTATAGGACCTTTTTGCAAAGCTGTTTGAAGCACCGGCATGGCTCAGAGGTTGAATACTGGGCTCCCACGCAGAGGGCCCAGGTTCGAACCTCGTTCCATCCTGGAATTTTTTTCTTATTTCGTTTTTTTTTCTTATTTCGATCGATACTGGTTACGGACACCGGCGGCGGCGGCGGCGGACAACTACGGCGCCAAAAACGGCCGGTGAAATGATCTCATAACAGCTTTCGCTGTAAAACGAAGCCACACAACGTACACACGCAATTATACCTATGCGTATGAGACCCGGGCCTAATACGGGCCTGGCTCTGGCCCAAGCCCGACCCGAGCCCGAAGATCAAGGGCCCGAGCCCGGCCCGGGCCCGATCCAAGAACCCCTTACCCGGCCCGGGCTTTCGGGCCGGCCCGGGCCCGTGCAGTGCTCTAGTGAGACTATTCTATTATAACTCAGAAAAGTGTTGCAGGGCCCCTCCCTTTAAAAGCAAAACTGGCAAATCCCATTTTGCGTGGCCTTTTGCTGACTGCTTCCGATCCAGTACTGCAGGACCACTCTAAACGTCTTAAAAAAAATCCCATTCAATTAACTTGATTGCTCTGTCGCGTTTCAATACGTCAGCAGTACGTATGCTTGCCTGCATCCAATCACACTGCATTTTGAATAATATTGCCATACGGTAGATACTCACAGACATAATTACTATCAATGCATGTGCCGAATCACCATACCCTTGCAGCAATCAAACAGGTTAACCATGCAGTAATAGCTGAATGTTCACAGGTTTCTTTTGCATGTCATTGTCCGGCCCTATTTTCACATGATCACTGCTCTTGTCAGTGCAGGCATTGAGAGTGGAGTTAGTGCCACTTGAAGAGAGAACCAACTTTTAATTAAATTGTTAATGAGGTCAAAGGTGGCAAAAGAGGCAGAAGATTGCTCCCCCCCCCTCCCATTTTAATCAGCAGAGAGTATTTGTAAGCTAGTGGCATTCACGGCCATCCAGACGACCTGGAGCTGATCTGAAACTGACCTGAAGCCGCTTGACAATTGTGAGCAATCAGAATTTATAACAGTGATAAAGTATGTCCTTTGGGATCACATCACTATTTTAACACAAAGGAACAACTACCAGACGTTCTAGCACCAGCACCGGACAGCACGAGCGTGTTCACCAAGCCCTAGACGATTTGTAATATTGGGTGTGACTCACCAACAGCGGCTGCGACAGGGGGCACCATCGGTGGCCCATCTTCATCATCGGGTTTGCGCACGTTGCGCTGCAGCTTTTTCTCGATCTTGTCGAAAATCAACATGAGGTGTCGGAGCAATAGGCTTGCAATCTTTTCGAGGCCGTCACTGTAGTTGAGCGTGATAACGTACAGGTGCTTGCTGTCCTCGGTACTGGGGGCAAATTTGATGATTATCTTTCCTGGGGCTGGGGAAAAAGAAAGCACGCGGAACATGTTTGCATTCAGTGTGGTTATAAACTGCACCAGCAAGCAAAAATATTCGCACTTATTTCCAATTGGTATTAAGAAACTTTTTGTACGCTCTTTCCCCTCGAAATAAAATAACTTCTAGGTGACAGATGCCATTCAAATTTGGTCATAAATACTTAAGCATAGTGAACAATCGAATGAAGGACACACCTCGAGCTTGAAATTTGATGTCAGATCCCTTTAACACATTGCAAAAGCCTAAACTGTAATGAGAAACACAACAAAACTTGCATTTTGTCTTTTTATAGCACTTGTGGCACACATGCACATCTTTCCAAACCAATGATGCAAATATCTTACCTGAGTCTGAGTTGGTACTTTGTCCTGGTTCCAGTCCGAGGATGCTTTCCAGCCGCTGCCTAAATTTAGCGGCATCGCTAACACGGAACGTTAATGTGGGAGCAGAGTATATGAGTTCCACCTGTAAAAGGATGCTTTACTTAGCTGTACACCCAGTGACCCTGCTCCACGAGCTAATTAATGCCCGTCTAAACGATACACATTATATGTAAGCAAATCAGGTGCATGTTCAAAAGGAAAAATTGGTGCTTTTATGTGCCAAAAACAGGAGGCGGTGAATAATAAAAGAAAACTCATTCACCTGTTCTAAGCACAAAGCTACAAAGTAGACCTATACGAGTTTCTCTGAAAGCTTTGCAAATGAACAAAGAACCAGCCTCGTCCTTAATTCAATTTGAGGACCAGTACTACTTCTTTCCCATATGCTGTTTCTATATGCTGATTTAATACCAACTGCATGAAGTATTCAAAAACACTAGTTCAGATGCCCGTATGTTCAGATCTATGTAAACTTAGTTTCCAGTAACTCTTGAAATTCCGAGGTTTTACATGGTATGATCCCGACATTATTAAGAAGCACACTATTGGTACTATAGACTGATATTATGACACCTTGAGGGTCCTTAGCAGTGTTTAGAGTATGCAGGAGATTTTGCATTTTGACTCAAAATTGTTCTGCTGTGGCTTGTTAAATTGAGCCCACACCCTCCTACTCAACAGCGCTATGCTATGCCATAGTGCTAAGCCTCCATTCTGGGTAAGATGCTTGCTTAAATAACCAATACAGCCCACTTTAGTGTCAAATGAGCAGCTTGTAAAGGGGCCTTGCAATGCCACCGAAATGTAACTGCATAATTGGCAGACATTACGTGAAGATCATATCTCGAGTTCCTCCAATAAGGTGAATGAAATGGTATGGAGGAAAAAAAAGAAAAGCATGTGAAGACTTTTAATATGCAGTTAATGTTCATGTTACGCATTGGAGTTGTTTCCTCTGCGACCATGTTTTACAGTGCAGCTCAGAATCTCCAGCCTCTTTTTACACACTTGTCCAAAGAGATACTGATCAAAAAGACATGTCCTATTTGCCTGACTATTCCAGGTTTTCCAGGTTAATAAATACCCTGAAAAAGCAATCGAAGCGTTCCGGTACACTATTTCAACAAACACATCAACTTTATACCTGTGATTTTGCCGCAATTTAACGACGACGCTTAGACCTGCGTGCTGATAGAGTTCAATGATGGTGTCAAAGGTGCTCTCGTCGAGCTGCACAGCAACATGCAGCTGTATCTTGATTGACATCTCCACGAGTGGCATCTGAAAGTAAAGCACATATCAAACAAGAGCATAAGCTTTTCATTCAAGGCCTCCGTCACACAGGTTTGGACACGGGACTAAATGAAGCCTTGGGTTTTGGGATAACAATGGAAAGCTCCACATGCCCGCGATAGAAATAAGTAGCAGACGGTTAGAATATTGGTGGCAGAAAACTAGAGAAATGACAAAAATAAGTAGTGGAAAAAAATAAGGACATTCTGACGTAAGGGGCAGAGAACAGGCTGTGAAATTATGTTTTTTTCCCTCTAATAAAATTGATTTAATCGAAGTAGACATGCATTAGACGAACAAACAAAAAAGAAAAGAAAGGTATATTTTTTCTTTTTCCGTCGAGCCTGGTGTCACACCTCACTGGGGACAACATTGGGAGCTAGCAGCTGCAGCGTTGCATGTAAAGGACAATTTGTGCGCACAGCCCAACATACAATAAAAAAACGCATTATATACCGTATTTTCTCGCATATAACCCGCTCCTGCATATAACATGCACCCCTAACTCTACAAAAAGAAAAAAAAGAACGTGCACATTGCCGCCGCCTATCATACCCCCACTTTTTAAGAACATTCTGCCGGCTTTTCTTTTAGTGCGGGTTATATGCGAGAAAACACGGTATACATTCTCAATCATGCATATTGGCAAATGACAATAAAGTAGCTATGCTTGCCCCCCTTGAGAGATACGAGGCGCCGAGTTGAAACTTGGTCGACACTTGCGGCAATGCCGGTACGTGTTAGAAAGATACCATAGACAAGTTGCAAAACCTTCAAAGGTTAGCGTTCCTGCACTACAAAAAATCATGCACAAAGGCGGTGCGCCCCGTCCTTGTACCGTGCAGTGTAGCCTTTCGCGAGTTACACTGACGCCCAAAGGGTATCCTATGGTCTGACGTGACGTCGGTACACACCTTTAAGCACAGAAGACCAGTGCGGACGTGCTGGTTTGGCCATCACCGGGATGGAAGGGAAACGCGACGCGCGCTCTGTGCCGCGTCCGCCCTCTACTCCGGATACGTCCACGTGAAACGCTACACTGCGCGTAATAGTTGGAGTGAGGACGGAACGCACCACCATTGGGCATGAATTTTTGCTGTGCAGGAAAGGTGTTTAGTAGTTTTCGTAAATACAGCAGCCGCAGTAACGCGTGCGGTCTCCTCGATATATCGAAGAAATGCTTTTAACTGCACTGACGGAAGCAGTAAAGACCCTGGTAACGGTTGCTTATTTCAATGACGATTGGATCTCTTCCGCAATTTTATCAAAGCAGGCAATCTCAGTCAAGGAATTCTAAAAGTTCTCGTTCGAAAGTGGAAACCCGTGTGACCATGCACGGCACCGTGAATGCCTCAGTCACTTGCACGGAGCATTTTCAAACGAGCCCGATCGGCATCTGAATTCTCGATTGCCACCATGTAATTAAGTAAGACGGAGAGATGACCCAGTCGCGATCGAGAACAAAGCTGCTTGGTGGCAATAAAATTCCAACGCGATCGAACGTGGCAAGCATTTGGCCGGGGTACAACAATGCCTTGAGCGTTCTACTGAAGGTGGCGATCGAAAAATAGCCGACACGCAACGGTAAAACCGCACTTGGCGTCCCACTGTTCTGGTGAAAGATTAATACGTACTTTGACTCTTTCACAGACGAAGAAACTGTCGACCTTGGAACAGTGAAGAACAGCTCGAAGACTGACAAAACCTTCCAACTTCCAGCACGCGCAGCATGCAGAACACAAAGCAAGGCTGGCAAGGCTGCCGCGCTGCCGCTCACAAAGGATTGTGGGCCACGGCGCCCTTCTGCTTCTGCATCGACTTCCGGTGGGAGACGCTGTGCATGCGCCGCATGCGCTTTGCGGCTGTGCCGTTGCGCGGGTTGCCCGTACGGGTTAGAACACAGAGTTTGCTGCAATATTTATTATACTCGCGGGCAACTTTTCTTGGCAATAAAGGGAAAGCTACGGAGGCGGCGCGTTCTGCTACGCGAAGTAGCCCGGTTCGGCGTTTCGTAACGGAAGTAGCCCGGTTTCTACGGCGTTTCGTAACGCCGTAGAAAGTGATGGCTAGCGTTGCATTTCGACGCAAACGCTGCTCAGCGTCTAAGTTACGGGTAAAAGCAAGGCATTGGTAAAAGGCGCGACTTCTTCACGCGCGCAAAAACGCTAAGTGACAACCTATAAAGTAAAAGAAATTCAAATATCTCGCTTGTGTGCGCTGCGTTCTGGCTCAAAAAGCTACATGTAGAAAATGAATGAGTATTTCATATATCTCACGCAGAAAATAGGGACGTAATTGTGGCACTACATTCATAAGCGGTTACATACGAGCATGTGGCTCTGTAGCAGGGGCGTAGCCAAGGGGGGGGTTGGGGGGGGTTCAAACCCCCCCCGAAATTTTTCAGTTTTGCTTGCGTATATAGGCACGCACACATACAAACGCACGCACGAACATACAGAAAGTATGGTTGAACCCCCCCCGAAAAGAATTTCTGGCTACGCCCCTGCTCTGTAGCCTTCGCTCCATTGGCAAGAAAAGTTGCCCGCGAGGTCCGCGACTATATATGTGCACTTATAATGTATTTATAGTATATTTATAGCCCATAGTGTGCTTATAAAACTCTGTGGGCTAGAGTACAGGAACTCTAGTCAGGCATTCTTGCCAGTGCGGTCGCTTTCTGCGTGTTCCACCTAACAGTAGCGGTCGCCTTTTCGCACAAATTACAGCACAATACCTTGGAGTGATATGCAGCTTAGTTGAATAACAAATGCAGTCATATACGGAATGGTTATAAAGGTGTTAGCGGTCATTTCTTCATTCAAGCGGCATGCACATGCATGTGATTTTTTTTTGCAGCAGAGCGGTGTTTTCACGCATGTTTTGTGACATATAAATATTTACTTGTCATTACAGTGTCATGAAATATCCGTCCAATCTACTTTATTGTTGCGAACTCGTAAAATTATTTATATACTTTTCTGTTGCAAAGATACCATCTCGGGTTCGATATATTGGCCAGCTTAATACTGACAAATTAATGCTGCGGAATGCGAGCAAGTTATATGAAGGTTCAAGGAAGGAAAGAATATTATCGACCGATGCAATTACTACGATGTCCACTTCTTAATTAATTACATATTACATTGGTTCTTATCTACTTTAAAGGACACAGGAAGTTTCTTGTTAACAGTCAGAAGGGTGATTCCACGAGAGAACGAACATGCCTGTCCGGTCGATATTTTAATGGAGTAGCAATTATATGGAGATCTCGGCAGATTTTTGCTGTCGCCATCATGTCCCGGATATTCATATGTATGTATATAAATAAAAGCCACAAATAAAAATAATTCAGAAGAAAAAAAATTCCCAAGAGCTCGACCGGGGTTTCGAACCTGCGACCCCTCCCTCCGCAGCTCGCTGCCTCAGACAATTACGCTATGCCTCATTCGGCAGAATACAAACGCACGCGGCGTTGGGTGAAACGCCCGGGACGCCACACGTGGCGAAATTAAAATTATTTGAGACGCGGGCCATTCTGCATCGTTGCCCGCGTGGCGTTTGCGTCGTATTTCCGGCGACCCACGCTAGTTTTCGATTTTGGGGTTGTAGAGCCACGCCACTCGTGGCCAGTCGGCCAGGGAAAAGGAAGAGCGTCCCGTGGATTGTGGTGGCGCGAGCTAGTAGGACGGCTTTGGCTCTTCTCACAGGAGGGAAGAAACGAGACGGCTGAACCAAGATCACAGTATATATGTTACACCGCGACCAGAATCCTGAGGCTAAAATTACAGCGCAAACGCACAATACACACACGAAGAAAAACATACGACACAAGCGCTGACTTGATATGTGCGCCTTAGACTTGTGCATTGACATACAGGGCGTGGTCGACCGTGCTCGCGCGATTATCTCTTGAGGAAGAATTTTGTACGTCTTGTACTTTCACCGCAAAGTTTACGTTGAAGCTATAGACCACACGAAAGTCACATTGCTCGCGGCAGCGGCCGCGTTTGCGAAAGGAGTGATCTGCTAGCTAGAAGAGCCAAAGTAGGGGTTACAGTGAAACCTCGGTGATACGAATCTCATGGGACCACCAAAAATATTCATATCATCCGAAAGTCGTATCACCAGAAAGCATGAAAAATTATCATGCGGCAAATGAAAGCTGGCGTACGTTTTCATTTATAATTTTTCAGGGCTGCAGCAACGTCAGGAACAACCCTGAGTGATTGCCAGTTAAGTTTATAAATGTCGGCAATCATACCAGCACTTGTAAATATACGGCCTGTACGCGCGTATTTATAATGAACCAGGTGCGTTGTGACCCGCGACAGCAGTAACCCCTTCCAATTTTCGTACGCTTTTTTGCATGACACCAGAGTACTGCAGCGAAAGTAACAAAATAAGCGCTTTGACGCGATGGATCAAGGCCACAAAATTACAAAAACGCGGTCCCGTGTTATGATTTTTGTTATTGCGGAGGTGTTGGGCAGATTCTTTGGGAGATTTACGGCCGTGCCCGCAGAAGTGCGACCTGAACGGTCGCGCATGTTGACGTTGTGAGGCCTGACTCCTTCGCCAAGACCGTCCTCGTCCACCTTTCATAGGATGTCTGATGCACGAGGCAGGCACGTGTAAACACAGTACAACGACAGCAGCCCGCGTCGACGCGTTAGAAAAAAAGATCATGGTCCTATTGTCCTTTGTAATCTAAACGTGAAGGCACACGGATGCACATAAGAGCCTCAAAGATTCGCGCACACAATCTCGGAGGCCGTGACGCGTCTCTGAAGGTTTATTCTGACCGTAAGAAAAGTGTTTTTCGTACACCGTGATTCTGACGATTTGGCGGTGCGGCGCACATGCCCATGCTTGCGTTCCCGCGCTCGCACGTGCTTGTCGCGTCTTCCGCAACAGCGTGGACAGCTCCTCTTCGTACCTGGGCGGTAGCGTACGTTCGTATCAAACGTCGCTGGGTGAAAATCGGTTCGCAACAACCGTACTCCATTACATTGCAGGCCAATGGGCCTTGGCCAGGACCAACGAAAAATTCGTATCACCCCGAAATTCGTATGAGCTGTGATCGTATCACCGAGGTTTTACTGTAGTTGAAGTAACAACTGTGACAGTTCGCGCTCATCCGATGCTCTCATTAAGTCTGTATACCCATGCGTTCTTTTCGCACCTCCTTCTTTGTGTTTGAGCAGCGCGCTGCAAGTGTTGAACTGTGACAGTTGTTAGTTCGCACTCGCCTTGAGTGTTTTCTTTTCCTGCGTCCTTTGTTCTTGAGGAGAGCGCAGCAAGTTATTACTAGCTGCTTGCCGTTCTTCCTGAGACATTCCAATTTCTTGCTATCGCACTTGCTTCGCCCTTGAAACGAAACTGCGACTTTTTTGCTTTGCCTGGGTTTTTATATCTTGTGTGGGCAGATTCAAACTGCACGGAACAGAAAATTTTATTTCTAAGAAACGCTCCCAGTGCGCCAAAAAAATATTTGAAGGTGGCCGTGCGGGCGTCCTGTTTTAGCTCCCTGCAATATTTTCGGATTTAACGGCCGAATTTAACGCGAGCTATAAACGTTGTGCAGAAATTGTTTCTGCTGGTTTTAGTACGCATTACTATGAATTACATCTATGCTTTCTTTACGCTGTTCTCAAAAGGAAAAAAAATGTGAAAAAATTCCAAAAATAGCCCTAATGAAAAAAGTTTGCTAAGTTGGGTGCGCCTTTGCGCGTTTCCTACTTCACACAGAAACTTCAATACAGTGTCAAATATAGAAAAGAGCCTTTGCAACATTTATGCGGAAGATCGTTTCCTACGGCCAGCGCAAAAGAAAAAAAAATTGTTAGAAAAGCGAGCTTTTCAAAAATGTTCATTTTCAAAAAATAAAATAAAAATTACACCATCTCCCGATAAAGGGGACCATGAGGCGATGCGAAGCCGGAGCACTTGCACAATCGCGTTCCGTTGGCATTCGCTGGGCATGCTACCGACCTCGCGTCGTGGAACGCGAAGAACATTAGACAGTTATAGTTTAGCGGGTTTAACGGAATAGCGGGCTTACAGGAATAGCGGGATCGAAGTGCGCATGCGCAGTACCGTAAACGACCCATAACGTTTACCGTACGCACGCTATTTTTCAGATTTAGCGTTACCGTGTTTGCGTGGTTAACGTAGTGTACGTAAAACATGGCGGCGGTTTTCGACGCCCGCTTCGAACTGAATTTAGCGTTAATTGATGTGGACGGATCCACTTCTTTCGTAGCAAACGACTGTGCGAAATGGCTTCCCTTGCCTTCAGGTAGCTTCGACGACACGGTATTACGGATAACTTAGCGTAGTTTTTGAGATCGCTTCCCATTTCGAACGTCCCTAGGCCTATCTAGAAGATCGGTGTAAACAAGTCTGCAACATGAAAATTTTCGCTTTTGGCGCTTAGTTCATATTTATTTACTTTTATTTTCACTAAAAAAGGAGTAATATTGCTGCGTGCGGGGATACAGGCGAGCATTCTCGGTTTTGTTCTTTGCACTTTTTTTAACGCATTCACCCTTCGCTAGGTGGCGCCACCGTCCCGGCTTGGGCACGTAAACGCTATCCCGCTAAACTAAAACACGCTTTCCGCAACCAACGTTTGCGGCACGGTAACGCTATTCCCTTAACCCCCGCTATCACGCTAACGGTAAACTATAACTGTCTACTATGTGCGTCGTGTCTTCCCTCTAGCCTGGCCGTTAATTCTCACAGGGCGTGTGAGAAACGCGGTCGACAGGCGCGCGAGTGAGAGGCAGCGTAGGAGAGGAGAGAGAGGGGGAGAGGACGCGCATGCGCTGGCCCTCATCGCGGCGCTGCGCAGGAGAGAACTTCGGCATGTCGAGCCCGCATTTCAGAGGAGCCAACCGAGGCTGAGGCTCAATCGACTGGGGATGTTCACGTGTTGCAGCGGCTCCTGCGTAGCAGGAGTTTCGCGTTGTCACGCAAGCGGACAGGAGAGTAGCGCGCACGGGTCGCCCCGCCGCGTGACATACCCCCGAGCAAGAGATACTTCGCATATAAAAAAAGCAACGGTCTCAATTTTGACGACAATTTTTTATCAAAGAGTGCTCATGTCAGTGAAAACACGGTTTTAATATCATATGTCCTCATTTGCTTTGTTCACGAGATATAACGGGCCGAAATGACCCTTACTGTGTGTGCTCACTTTAGTGCGATTGATGGTTGTTATCAGCTTGCATTGTGCGTAAATCTATAGTTTTAATTATTTTCCTGCAGCAAAACCTTGCTCTGGTGGCTTGTTGCCACCAAAAATGTATTATCAGATTTTATTTGTGTCTAACGTGTGCGAATGGGGGCTGCTGCCGCCCTCTAAAGGGCTAACGTGTATACAGTTTGAAGCCTACAACCTCGCCTACAAGCATCAGCTAGAGGAAAGGTGGGCGCGCCTGTTCAATATATCTATCCCTTCTTCTTCCTGAAGAAATGTCTGGTCTACCTCATCGTGGTCCTCATAGATGTAGACAGCAGGGGCGTAGCCAAGGGGGGGGGGGGGGGGTTGGGGGGGTTCAAACCCCTCCCCGAAATTTTTCAGTTTTGCTTGCTTATATATACACGCACACATACAAAGGCACGCACAAACATACATAAAGTATGGTTGAACCCCCCCCCCCCCCGAAAAAAATTTCTGGCTACGCCCCTGGTAGACAGGGTTTCCTTGAGGCGCGTAAAGCAATGCTAGCAGACTTCGCATGTGTTGCGAAGATCCTCAGCCTATGGCAGTAGCTTTTGGAGGTTGGCAACAACAAAAACAGCAACGAAAAAAAAAATTACGCAACGAAAATGTTTTTTTTTTTTCAGCAATCTTCATTTTGTGAACGCGTAAATAATGGGCACGAAATACTCGGACCTATCCATGGGCCGCACGCAACGCGTGTATAGTGAACAGCTAGACTAAGTCGAAACTAAGTCGAGACTAAGTCGAACAGCGCCGCACACATCCTCTCACTTCTGCGCTACTGTTATGAATGAGTTTCCAGAACTGCTCACGGTTTCACATTTTATGACCAAGGGTGTCTAAACGCTTTGTGCTGTGATAATTAAATTGTGGGCCACACTCGTTGTCAAAACTGAGGATAACGTCCGTCTGGCGGCTGACTAATGCCAACGACCGCTTCACCTTTTCATGATCACCACGTGGTTCTGTTAGGTCCAAGGACGTACTGCATTGTGGTGTAGCATGTCCTTCACAGCGCTTTTCGGCAGGTTGGTATGAAGCAACACAAATGATCGCCACATATGCTGCAGCTCCGTGCAGCTGATTTCCTGCTTCACTTTTCACAGTGCTACTTCAGTTGGACTCCGCCACTCCTGCGCTTGGAATAAATGTTCTACAATGTTTAACAGTGTGCTTGATTGGGCTGGTTGGGGCTGCATGGTAAACGAAGAATAAAAACAGCGCTAAACACGGGACGAGAAGAGGACACATACACGTTCTACAATCTGCGCACTACCTCGTGTGCAGTTGGAACACCAGGAAACAATAAATAAAGCAATACTTTAGATAAAGTGTTATGTGCATAACAAGGGTTATGTTAGTCTCTTCGTGACAGCATATTTTATACCCTGCTTTTTATACCTCGCAAGGAAATAACGAGGGAAGGGGTCCGGGGGGGTCCCTCGTTATTTCCTTACAGCCGTACTTTTGTGGCTTGTACATGAACATGAACCGACGAGCCCAGACTCCCAGAATTGCTTTTCTGTTTGAAACAGTACATGTGCCACTCATGCTAAAGGCATATAGAACTAAGCCCTTTCATATAGCTGAACAGTTATGGGCAAGCATGTTTAGATACAAGAAAAGGTGAAAAGCAATTGGCCGGAGGTACCGTCCGGCGGGCTAAGAAGAGCGGCTCAGCGCCGGAGCGCACGCAGCTACGTCAAGACAGGCCGGGAACGGTGAGGGTACTCGAGTTTATTTACAAAGAGATTGGTCATATGAGTTCGTACATGAAATGCCCGTTGTGTGGCGCTCTGCATCACACAATCGAAACCGAAACTGGTAAGGCGCGACACCACAGGCACGTTCCCCATCATTGTTATGAAGGGCGCCTGTATCAATTTTAGATTTCCTCACTACATCCCATAATTTCCCAAATCCATGTTTCTTATAAGCAAAGGCACTTGAAATTTTCACCTGCATGCATGGCAAGTACCGTACGTTGCAGTCGACTAATTTTTTAAAAGGAAGTTGAATCGCTTCGAGTGGTAAGCTTTCAAGCTTTGTTAATACAAGAATGCATTCCAAAGCAGCATACCAAATGAATAGATGCTCCGTTTATGTATGTAGTTTGCCACGTTAATTTGTATGCATCTCTAGAGAATTATACGAAAAAAAGTAAAATAAAAGTAGTGATGCGCATAGGGTCCGATAAAGGAAAGAATGTTCTTTCCTTTGTCCCCTCCTATGCGCAACGCTGCTTATCTTAATGCAGAACCAACAAGCCCAAGTGGCAACCCTTTTAAAATAAAACGAAACACCTGTGTAAAAATGCACTCGCAGCATGTTTTATTATGCCTGTGTAGCACAACAAAATTGCTTGTCAGAGTTAAAAATGCAAAATGAGCAGATATGGTATACTTTAGTATTCAAGAGGGGTCACACATTTGTTGTAAAAGAAATCAGTGGGAGTGAGTCTCGAGAAGTACGCAACAAAAACACTGCAGCAGCCTTGTTATATTCCTTTGAACTTCCACAGCTCAAAGCAATCTATTTTGATTGATGACACTTACAACATCTCGCATGTTAGAATTGGCACCATTCGATACACAGTTAGCTAAGTGGCAGTCATAAGTAACGTCTCTGCATAGCTGATGTGACCAAAAGAAAGAATGATAGATTTCAAGTCAATACTGCAAGCAGGCTTTTCAACACATCCAACTGCGTTAGCCATGATTATCGCAAGCCGACAGCACATTGTTGAGGCCGCAGGTGCGAGGATTATGGTTCATTTGTTCGCTTTATAACATCCAGCAAAGTAATGTACCTACAATCGCGGCACATACTGTCTGCATGATTTTTATTTGTCAAGATATTTTTACCACTCCTTACATGACGGGAAAGTTAACTCTTGAAAGGCGGCTACGAACTGAATCGTACACAAGCAGAGGCACTGCAATGGCACAATTAAAAAAGTGGAGGTGCAAAGCAAGTGCTCATACATGCAGAGTCCTGGTGAGATCAGAATTTTAATGACTTTTGGTGAATTCCATTGGCGGATTCGGAGTGGCCGACGAACTCTACGCCGGAGCACTCCACTCCGTGGAGAGCATCCGAAGAAAATCTGCCAATAGAACACAAGTGCCCTCGCCAGAGCAAACGGTAGGGGGCGCTAGCGCACATCTGCTTCGCAAGCGCCCAGCATTCCTCGCGGTTCGCGCCGTTATCGTCTTCACGGGAGCGAGCGGAGAGAATGGGTGCGATGTACAGTGTACTAGAATGGCATATGGCAAACTTCTAGAACACTGTAGTGCGATGGGACAGCGTATTTCATCGCACACGCGGTATGGCAAACTTCTAGAACACTGTAGTGCGATGGGACAGCGTATTTCATCGCACACGCGGTACGTACGCCACGCTCTGCGCACGCGCGGGGAGCTTGCGACTTCCGCTCGAATCTGCCACTTTTAGCGGAGTAGAGAGAGCTGCTCCGTGGAGTAAATCTGGCGCCGGAGCTGCTCCAGATCTAACAATGAAACATACAGGGAGCACTCTCAATCTGCCAATGGAACAGACTTGCTCCGAATGGAGCAGAGAAACTGCTACCGGAAGTGCTCCGAATCTGCCAATGGAATTCACCATATGAGATGCCTAGCCAAAAATCGTAGTGCTGACTTGCAAGAGAAAGAGGCAAGGACACACAGACGGCCTGCCGTCATGTCGTTTAGCCACAGAGCCTGAATAACCTTTTATTGTTTCAAGACAAAAACTCTCATCAGAGATGAAGCACTGTGTGCTTCTTGTCCTCTTCGGCGCCAGAAGACCTCAGTGACTACCTGGAAGGCAAGTGACAAGTGCATCAGCCACCTAAATTAACATCATTTTGGTGTTTTAAGTGCCAAAACCACGATACGGTTATGGCACATGCCATAGTACAGGTGCTGGACTAATACACTGTAAATAACAGTGCAATGTAAACACGAACAACACACACACAAGACGCAGTCCTGTGTGCACAAAGCATACACTGCCACATGTATTTAAAAAGGCCCTGCAACACTTTTTGAGCATGGTCAGAAAACGCTCTCGATCGGTAGTTGAGGCTCCCGAGAACACGAATGCCAAACATTACAGCGCAGCACGCGGCCTAGAATTTACAATTTACTCTAAAAGTCAGCTAGAAATAACTTCCTCTTCTCCCTACAGATGATGTGATGTACCCAAATTTCTGCGCCATATACCCACGTCCACGGTGGTTGGCTCATTTGAGCATCCTGAGCTGCGCAGTTATCGTGGTCGCCGCAGGATGCCGCCATGTGCCCGATCGGGCACTTGCGATCACACTGAAAGTAAACCACACGTTCGAAGAAAAATAAGAAAAGAAAATGCTGAAGGTCATGACGCGCGCTGACAAAGGGACGCATCTTCTTGCCCCTTTGTCATCCCCCTCACTGCATAGCTTTCAGCGTGCTCGCTGGCACGAAAGGAGAGAGAAAGCGCTTGAAATGTACGACAAATACCTGCAACTCCACTCGTACTAAACGGATTCTAAAAATTTTTGCAGCACATGATCCGTTAAGTGTCATGCACTAATAGTGAGACTTAGAGCACTGCACGGGCCGATTTTTCCGGCCCGGGTCCGGCCCGGCCCGAAAACGCCATGCTCCGGCCCGCCCGAGCCCGGCCCGGTGTTCTTAAATGTGGCCCGTACCCGGCCCGGCCCGTTTCAGCTAGTTATGCCTTGAGCATAAAGGAGGCACTGTCCAACCTTCGGTTATTGTGAAGATACCTGCCGCACACAAGATATTTTCTAGAGATTGTTTTAGGAACTTCTTTCAGTGTCACGACTTTCACTGGTACTGTGCATACTTTCGGTGAATTACGCGCGCAACACTCTTGCGAAATGATTGCAGGGCAATATAAAATATAATTAGCCATAGCTGGCTATTTCATGTACGCACGCAGTGCTAACCACGCAATCTCATTTTTGCATTTCAAAGAACAACTACAAAATATAATACCTGCATAAAGTGGAGAAAAACGCATGGAAGACATTTTTAGGTTGAGTCTACATCAACTGCATACGAGCTAGAGCTGTTGAGTAAAAGTAGCAAGTCTCCTGCAAACTTCATCTATTGCACAATGCAATGAAAAAAAAAAAAAAACGTGCTCTAGCTGCTTCTGGGAGCAATACGCCAGGCTGGGCAGCGTTACATAAATTAAAGCTGTCGTGTTGACGCCTCGGCAGGCAACTGCACCCAACCTACACTACGTTTTTGTGTTCAAAACAACAAGGTTCTTTGTCCCACCCTTCTTCCCCGAGTCAACGCCACCGCCACTCGGGGAAGCGAGACACTCTATGGTCTGGCGCATCACCACTAGTAATGGGAAAATCAACAACGGCGTTTGCCCTGGGTTAAGAGTCGCTCCGCATCTTGCACTTAAAATGCACGAAAAACAGCTCCTGAGATATTAATGACTCACAAGTCATGTTGGCCAGTCTACGGGCATGCGAGCGTAGCTGCATACTCGGAATGTTTCCCTAGATGCCAACGCGCACATCTTATATACACTAATCTAGGCAGTTTACCGTTGCTACGGTACCCAAGAACGTCTTTCACTCACTATAATGGCAGAAGCTTATATTAGGCGTTTCTTGAAATCCCGAGTAGCATACCGATGGAGCGAAATCGTAGACGTCTTGTACTGTGCAATTTCTGTGCACGCCAATGCACTCCAGTTTAAATTACCCGGAGCCCTCAACGACGGCGTGTCATATAGCCTGAGTCGCTTCGGGAAGTTAAACCCCACAAAACAACAAAAAAACGCCAGGTCTGCGCTGAAACCGCAGCACAGTCACAGCGAAAGCTGGAAGAGCGGCGTTTCTAGAGCCCGTTGTAAGCTCTCTTGGGGCTACAATACAAGTAGACTAGAAAGGTACCCACTACGCCATAAATCACAATTTTTGTGAAGTTGGGAAGCACCCACTAAGCCATTATTCGTCATTCTGCGGAGAAGCGAGGCACCAGCTACACGTCTGTAAGGCATTATGTGCACTTTGTTGACGCGACGACTGATGATAATGAGGAATTATGGCTCAACCCTTTGTAATGGGTTGGAAGCTTTAAACGACCCACCAGTTATGTAATTTGCATTGGGTGACGCCCGCTCGCTATTTCCCTCTCCCGTCATGCTGTATAACATACGTTCACGTGGGAGGGAGACGGGGGGGGGGGGGGCGAAGAACTTTACTGAGACCCCGAGGAAATGGATCATGCGCTCATGGGCTTCCTTGGCAACCAATCCAAGTGCACTTGCGAGGAACCCACTACGCTATAAAGCATTGTAATTTTACTGAGACCCCGAGGAAATGGATCTGCGCTTATAGGCTTCCTTGGCAACCAATACAAGTGCACTTGCGAGGAACCCACTACGCTCTAAATCATTCTAATTTTTGAGAAGTAGGGCAGCAGGCACTGTGCCATTTTTCTTCATTTTACGGAGATCCGTGGTACCTGCTAAACGCATGTAAGGCATTATGCGCACTTTGTTGATGCTGTGCCTGATGACGACGAAGAATTATGGCAGAGATCTTTGTAATGGGTTGGAAGCATTTCACAACCTACTCGTTGCGCATTTCGCATTGTGTGACGCCTGGTTACAGAATTCGCGTTGTGCGATGCTTGGAGCTTATTTTACTCTTCTACCACGCTATATTGCACATGCTAATGTGGTTCCTTCCCGACATGAAGCCTGTATAGGACCTTTTTGCAAAGCAGTTTGAAGCACCGGCATGGCTCAGAGGTTGAATACTGGGCTCCCACGCATAGGGCCCAGGTTCGAACCTCGTTCCATCCTGGAATTTTTTTCTTATTTCGTTTTTTTTTCTTATTTCGATCGATACTGGTTACGGACACCGGCGGCGGCGGCGGCGGACAACTACGGCGCCAAAAACGGCCGGTGAAATGATCTCATAACAGCTTTCGCTGTAAAACGAAGCCACACAACGTACACACGCAATTATACCTATGCGTATGAGACCCGGGCCTAATACGGGCCTGGCTCTGGCCCAAGCCCGACCCGAGCCCGAAGATCAAGGGCCCGAGCCCGGCCCGGGCCCGATCCAAGAACCCCTTACCCGGCCCGGGCTTTCGGGCCGGCCCGGGCCCGTGCAGTGCTCTAGTGAGACTATTCTATTATAACTCAGAAAAGTGTTGCAGGGCCCCTCCCTTTAAAAGCAAAACTGGCAAATCCCATTTTGCGTGGCCTTTTGCTGACTGCTTCCGATCCAGTACTGCAGGACCACTCTAAACGTCTTAAAAAAAATCCCATTCAATGAACTCGATTGCTCTGTCGCGTTTCAATACGTCAGCAGTACGTATGCTTGCCTGCACCCAATCACACTGCATTTTGAATAATATTGCCATACGGTATATACTCACAGACATAATTACTATCAATGCATGTGCCGAATCACCATACCCTTGCAGCAATCAAACAGGTTAACCATGCAGTAATAGCTGAATGTTCACAGGTTTCTTTTGCATGTCATTGTCCGGCCCTATTTTCACATGACCACTGCTCTTGTCAGTGCAGGCATTGAGAGTGGAGTTAGTGCCACTTGAAGAGAGAACCAACTTTTAATTAAATTGTTAATGAGGTCAAAGGTGGCAAAAGAGGCAGAAGATTGCTCCCCCCCCCCTCCCATTTTAAACAGCAGCAAGTATTTGTAAGCTAGTGGCATTCACGGCCATTTAGACGACCTGGAGCTGATCCTAAACTGACCTGAAGCTGCTTCACAATTGTGAGCAACCACAATTTATAACAGCGATAAAGTACCGTATTTACTCGATTCTACCGCGCCCTCGATTGGGTGACGCCCGCTCGCTATTTCCCTCTCCCGTCATGCGCACCCAATTTTCCTGACAGAAAAGAACAATAAAAAAAGGTCCGTAGGAGTCAACCTTCGCACATTCAGAAGAACAAGTATTTGGGTTTTAAAGAACTAAAGTTTAAAAAAATAAAACACAAGGTCAAACAGCGGACCTTGCTGCTAAAACTGTCACCACTACGGCGGCGATACGAGTCGCGTAATGGATCAGTCCTCGTCGCTGTCGGACAACTTCGATTTCGGGAAACCGGCCCTGCTTTGGTTCACTAAAACCTTTTAGTGAAGCTTTGCTGTAAAAAATCTTCTGCTTCTGTTTGTGAAAGCCTCGCACGCACGTTTTGGGAACTCCGAACGACCGCGATGCGGCCTGATTTCCGTTCGTCTCTGCACATGTAATAACTTCTCTTTTAAATGCGGCATCGTGGTGCACTTGTCTAGTATTTGGAGTCGGTACGTCGATGCCCACGCAGAACGGTATGACAAACTCCTCAGCACACGTACGAACTGAAACAATTGCAGAAATGGCCGAGGCGCGTAGGATACGGCCATTTTTGAAATGCCGATGGAGATATGATAACCGAGTGTGTGTTTTGTTTTTACTCGATTCAACGCGCATGCGATTTTTGGACCCGTTTTACCGGAAAAGAGGTGCACGTTAGATTCGAGTAAATACGGTATGTCCCCTGGGATCACCGCTATTTTAACACAAAGGGACAACTACCGGATGTTCTAGCACCAGCACTGGACAGCACGAGCGAGTTCGCCAAGCCCTAGACGATTTGTAATATTGGATGTGACTCACCGGACAGCACAGCAGCTGCCACTGGTGGAACCAGCGGCGGTTCGTCCTCGCTGCCATCCTCCTCCTTGTGGCGGGCAGCTGCTGCCGTCTTCTCGTCGAGCAGCTTGGCGAGGTAGAGCAAGAGAAGCTCGGCCACGAGTTCCATGCCTTCCGTGTACCGGACGAGGATTGAAGCAGAGGGCGAAGCCGTGTTGGGCTGGCCAGGAAGCAGCGAAATTACAATCCTTCCTGGGGAAAAAAATAGCATGGAACGTGTTAGCATTCAGTATGGTTATAAACAGCAAAAGCAAGCAAAAATATCGGTATTTATTTTCAAGTGGTGTGAAGAAAAACTTTAGTCCAGGTAGGAACTCGTGTAACAGCGAGACAGAGCGGAAATAAAGCTGGCTTTGCAACGGTTAATTCTACTGATGGTACCAGGTTTACACACATACGAAGTGCAAGAAAGTAAGTCAAAGCAAAGAAAGGCAAAAGAAAGGACATCAATCAGCACAAGGTGATACCGCCATGGTCATAATCACCAACTTCTTCAAACCTTGGCTTGTCTCCGGTCAATGCTAGCGATGGCATGCTGACACACCCTTCTTCCACACGATATATTTACTGCTACGATCGTCTCCCTGACGCATTCATCTTTGGGTTGAGAAACAATGCCACTTTTTTTTTTAAACTCAGGCACGCATGGCTTAGTACGCTGATGCCCAGACTTATTCCTGGTAAAGCCAGGGAAACAAAAGAACAAAACTGCAAGGTTTCATCTGGAATCTCTTCATATCCAGACACTGGAACACACTCAATTCCAACTTGGGTAATCTACCACCGATGTACGCCTGATGCTTACGTCGCATCATGAAGCGTATTATAATCAACACCATTTAAAAGGTTTCCTCTATTGTTTGCAAAGGCTCTGTAGCGGGGCCAAAACACCATTATTATTTTAATGATTGGTCAGCGCTGGTTTTTTCTAGCCACAGTGCTATGCATTTATCTTGGATAATTCCCATTCATAGTGGTCTTTCTGTGATACAGAAAGCCCCTTTGGACTTTACTTATTTGAAGGATCACCCACAACAGCAACTACATTCCCACTTTCCTCGCAGGGCACTTCCCGGTGCTTTTAGTTTCCTGTACACCAAAAATTGAAACCAGGAATTAGGAACTAAGAATGGCAGACTGGGCATGTAGGTTCAGCATATTTTGAAGTGTCAGGCGCGACGACGACAATGGAGATAAGGGAGGGTCATACACACACACAGGAATGAAGCTTGCTGGCAGCCTGGTAATCACAATAATGCATAGTGCTTTTCAGGGCGTGATCGCTTCTTTACCCACAGGAAGTTCAAAATTTAAGCCTTGTATTACATTCTGGTTTGTATGCTAATACCCAACTTTGCTTAAAGGAGCACTGATATAAAATTTACGCATGTCAAGATTTTTGCATCTACGAGTAGTTATCGACACCCTAGTGGCGATTCGTGACCCAAAACGCAATTGAGGGACGAATAACTATATCTTTTATTGATATATGTTACCGGTATCTAGCATGATTCAAAACGGCCGGGAAGTCCGCCATTTTTTGGCGCTGGCAGCGCTTCCTTGCGGTCAGCTCCAGACCGCGCTCCAGCTGACCACATGTCCACAGAAAGGAGTGAAGTGAGGCTCAGTTGCTCAGCTAACATTTCGTCTGCTAGGCGCGCACGTTCAGTCATGCCTTGTCACCAGCATCGCTGTCATCAGCGTCAAAAGTGTCACCTAGTGTTAAAGACGACATTCAGGAACTTGGAATAGCTGCGATACGCAACGTCGAGAATCATTTTCGCTTCGACTCGTTGTAAAATAGAGATTGAAAAATGGACGCTGTTCCAAGCAGCAACGAGGAGGTGTCCAGGGACGCAAGCTTGGGCCATGCTTGCTGGTGTGTCTCAATTAGATAAGAGAATTTTAACGTGCACGGCATTCCGGTATACGCAAAGGGGTCCATGGAATATCGGTATAGCGAATGCACACCAGCGGAGAAATAGAATACGTTAGGTTTCTACAATAACAATTCTGTGCTTGCCAGGTTATTCTTTGCACCGCCAGATGAACCCACCTATCTGGCCTCTCACGGTTACGGCTGCAGTAACACGGCATTACTCTAGCGCAAAGAAGTCTACGGACTAACTAAAATTCATTATTGACGCTACCTGCAGGTTAAATGTTAGCGATGATATTTATCTATGCGCTACTCCACTTTAATAGCTCGTAGCCATGTTGGCATGTACCATACGTGTAATGAAACGACTCACTCATTCCGCTTTTTCCGCACTTCCAAAAACACAATTTTAACTGCAGCTCACAACGGTTCCCCGACATGCTGGACTGACAACACACGTCGAATCATGCTCTTTACTTTCGCCTTCTTTTCTTGGTGGTTTGCGTCTCGTAATTTCAAGAAATCATTCAAAGCAGCGTGACAAAGATCAGGAATGAACAGTGAGATCGTTTCCAGGCAGTGGCGCCACAATAAAAACACTCTGATCGTTGGCGACATCGCTACTAGTGCACCGTCAGTCAGGATGGTATGCCCCACACTGAAGACATCACAATAGTGTTGATGTCGCAGGGTGCTAAAAGCCTTTTCGAGCTTTTGTAAGCTCTTTGCGCTCGAAATAAAATAACTTCCAGTGACAGATGCCATTCAAATTTGGTCAAAAATACTTATGCATACCGAGCAATCGAATGAAGGACACACCTTGGGCTTGAAATTTGATGTCAGATCCCTTTAACACATTGCAACAGCCTAAACTGTAATGAAGGAAAGCAGATGATTTTTAAGGGCTCGTTTTTTGTTAGACACAATATTAATGAGAACTAACAGACAATAACTTTCTTCACATTTATATTCTAAACACTACAGATAACACCCCCTATACTTTCCTTGGCGTTATTGTCTGTTAGTTCTCATTAATATTGTGTCTAACAAAAAACGAGCCCTTAAAAATCATCTGCTTTCCTTCATTCATAGCGAGGGTCTCGTCCTGGCAGACTTAATGCCTTCAGGTAGTATGCGAGGGATTATTGGTCAGCTGCCAGCTCGTAAAAAGATCACGTGCTACGTGACGCCAACAGGCAAAAAAAGAGTGTTCCACACTCGCCGCCATGGCTGCGATTGGCGCTGACTAACACTCCTTGGTTTAAATCAACATATATACCCCAGAAAGTGGACGGGAGGATGACCGCCGCCGTAGCTCAGTGGTAGAGCATCGGACGCGTTATTCGAAGGTCGCAGGTTCGGTCCCTGCCGGCGGCAAGTCATCTTTTCGTCCACTTTACTTTCTTCACATTTATATTCTAAACACTACAGATAACACCCCCTATACTTTCCTTGGCGTTATTGTCTGTTAGTTCTCATTAATATTGTGTCTAACAAAAAACGAGCCCTTAAAAATCATCTGCTTTCCTTCATTCATAGCGAGGGTCTCGTCCTGGCAGACTTAATGCCTTCAGGTAGTATGCGAGGGATTATTGGTCAGCTGCCAGCTCGTAAAAAGATCACGTGCTACGTGACGCCAACAGGCAAAAAAAGAGTGTTCCACACTCGCCGCCATGGCTGCGATTGGCGCTGACTAACACTCCTTGGTTTAAATCAACATATATACCCCAGAAAGTGGACGGGAGGATGACCGCCGCCGTAGCTCAGTGGTAGAGCATCGGACGCGTTATTCGAAGGTCGCAGGTTCGGTCCCTGCCGGCGGCAAGTCATCTTTTCGTCCACTTTACTTTCTTCACATTTATATTCTAAACACTACAGATAACACCCCCTATACTTTCCTTGGCGTTATTGTCTGTTAGTTCTCATTAATATTGTGTCTAACAAAAAACGAGCCCTTAAAAATCATCTGCTTTCCTTCATTCATAGCGAGGGTCTCGTCCTGGCAGACTTAATGCCTTCAGGTAGTATGCGAGGGATTATTGGTCAGCTGCCAGCTCGTAAAAAGATCACGTGCTACGTGACGCCAACAGGCAAAAAAAGAGTGTTCCACACTCGCCGCCATGGCTGCGATTGGCGCTGACTAACACTCCTTGGTTTAAATCAACATATATACCCCAGAAAGTGGACGGGAGGATGACCGCCGCCGTAGCTCAGTGGTAGAGCATCGGACGCGTTATTCGAAGGTCGCAGGTTCGGTCCCTGCCGGCGGCAAGTCATCTTTTCGTCCACTTTACTTTCTTCACATTTATATTCTAAACACTACAGATAACACCCCCTATACTTTCCTTGGCGTTATTGTCTGTTAGTTCTCATTAATATTGTGTCTAAACTGTAATGAGGAATACAACAAAACTTGCATTTTGTCGTTTTTATAGCACTTGTGGCACACATGCACATCTGTCCATACCAATGATGCAAATATCTTACCGGACCTCTTAGTCGAGTCACCACTAGCCTCGCATTCGACACCCAAAAGGCCCTCGAGTTTCTTCCGAAACTTCTCTCCATCACTGACATCAAAGCTTATGGTAGGAGCAGAGTACGTAATCTCCACCTGTAAAAGGATGCTTTACTTAGCTGTACACCTAGTGACACTGTTCCATGAGCTAATTAATGCCATTCACCTGTTCTAAGCACAAAGCTACAAAGTAGACCTATATGAGTTTCTCTGAAAGCTTAGCAAATGAACAAAGAACCAGCCTCGTCTTTAATTCAATTTGAGGACCAGTACTACTTCTTTCCCATGTGCTGTTTCTATACGCTGATTTAATACCAACTGCATGAACACTACTTGAGATATTGTCTGTTCTCCTTTTTGTGCTCGTCAATTTTAGCACTTATTCTTTCAGTGTTCATGGATAACCAACTAGCCCAACAGTCTGTTCTGCTAAACTACTTCAGATGCCTGTATGTTGAGATCTATGTAACCTTAGTTTCCTGTCGCTCTTGAAATTCCGAGGTTTTACATGGTATGATCCGGACCTCATTATGAAGCACACTATTGGTACTATAGACTGATATTATGACACCTTGAGGGTCTTTAGCATTGTTTAGAGTATGCACGAGATTTTGCATTTTGACTCAAAACTGTTCTGCTGTGGCTTGTTAAATTGAGCCCACACACACCTGCTCAACAGCGCTATGCCATAGTGTATAAGCCTCCATTCTGCTAAGATGCTTGCTTAAATAACAACTAATACAGCCCTGCTGTAGTATCAACTGGGCAGCTTGTAAAGGGGCCTTGCAATGCCACCGAAATGTAACTGCATAATTGGCAGACGATACGTGAAGATCATATCACGAGTTACCCCAATGGGGTGAATGAAATGGTATGGAGGAAAAGAAAGGAAAGCATGTGAAGACTTTTCGTATGCAGTTAATTGTCATGTAACGCATTGGAGTTGTTTCCTCTGCGGCTAAGTTTTACAGTGCGGCTCAGAATCTCCAGCCTCTTTTTACACACTTGTCCAAAGGGATACTGATCAAAAATACATGTCCTATTTGCCCGACTATTACAGGTTAATAAATACCCTGAAGAAGCACTAGAAGAGTTCCGGTACACTAGTTCAACAAACCACACCAACTTTATACCTGTGTGTTTGCCGCAATTTAACGATGACACTTACACCTGAATAGCGGTAAACCTCGCTGAGAGTATCACAGAATGCTTTGTCAAGCTCCAAGTTTACCTGCGTTTGCTTTCTCACTGACTTCGTTGAGGGGCATGTGAAAGGAAAGCACATATCAAACAAGAGCATAAGCTTTTCATTCAAGGCCGCCTTCACACAAGTTTGGACACGGGCCTACATGAAGCCTTGGGTTTTGGGACAACAATGGAAAGCTCAACACTCCCACGATAGAAATAAGTAGGAGATGGTTAGAGTATTCGTGGCAGAAAACTAGAGAAAGGACAAAAATAAGTAGTGGGAAAAAATAAGGACATTCTGACGTAAGGGGCAGAGAACTGGGCTGTGAATGTATGTTTCTTTCTCTCCAGTAAAATCAACTTAATCGAAGTAGACACGGCATTAGGCCGACAAAAAAATAAAGAAGGAAAGAAAGTTTTTTTTTTCTTTTTCCGTCGAGCCTGGTGGCACACATGTCACTGCTCCGTTATAAAGGGGACAATATTGGGAGCTAGCAGCTACAGGGTTGCATGGAAAGGGACAATTTGTGCGCACAGCCCAACATACAATAACAAAAAAAAAAATCATTATATACCGTATTTTCTCGCATATAACCCACCCCTGCATATAACCAGCACCCCTTACTTTAACTCTACAAAAAGAAAAAAAAACATGTATATAGCCCCCGCCTATCATACCCCCACTTTTTAAGAGCATTCTGCCGGTTTTTCTTTTAGTGCGGGCTATATGCGAGCAAATACGGTATATATTCTCAATTATGCATGCTGACTAATGACAATAATGTAGCTATGCTTGCCCCCTTAAGAGTTACGAGGCGCCAAGTTGAAACTTGGCCGACACTTGCGGCAATGCCGGTATATGTTCCAAAGATACCATAGACAAGTTGCAAAACCTTCAAAGGCAGCTTTCCTGCACTACAAAAAATCCTGCACAATGGCGGTGCGTCCCGTCCTTGTACCGTGCAGTGTAGCGTTTCGCGAGTTACACTGACGCCCTAAGGGTATCCTATGGTCTGACGTGACGTCGGTACACACCTTAAAGCACAGAAGACCAGTGCGGACGTGCTGGTTTGGCCATGGCCGTGATGGAAGGGAGACGCGACGCGCGCTCTGTGCCGCGTCCGCCCTCTAGTCCGGATACGTCCACGTGAAACGCTACACTGCACGTAACAGTTGGAGTAAGGACGGAACGCACCACCATTGGGCATGAATTTTTGCTGTGCAGGAAAGCTGTTTAGTAGTTTTCGTAAATACAGCAGCCGCAGTACGTAACGCGCGCGGTCTCCTTATATCAAAGAAATGCTTTTAACTGCACTGACTGAAGCAGCAAAGACCCTGATAACGGATGATTGTTCCAATGACGATTGGATCCCTTCCGCAATTTTATCAAACGAGGCAATCTCAGTCAAGCCATTCTAAAAGTTCTCGTTCGAAAGTGGAACCCCGTGTGACCACGGCCCCATGAATGCCTGTCATTTGCACAGAACATTTTCAAACGAGCCCGATCGGCATCTTAATTCTCGATGGCCACCATGTCCCTTAAGTATATAAGCCGTAGAGATGACCCAGTCGCGATCGAGAACAAAGCTGCTTGGTGCCAATAAATTTCCAACGCGATCGAACGTGGCAAGCATGGCCGGGGTACAAGAATGCCTTGAGCGTTCTACTCAATTAAGGTGGCGATCGAAAAATAGCCGACACGCAACGGTATAACAGCACTTGACGTCCCACTGTTCTGGTGAAAGATTAATACGTACTTTGACTCTTTCACAGACGAAGAAACTGTCGATCTTGGAACAGTGAAGAACAGCTCGAAGACTGACAAGACCTTCCAGCTTCCAGCACGCGCAGCACGCACAACACAAAGCAAGGCTGCCGCTCGCAAAGGATTGTGGGCTACGGCGTCCGTTTGCATCGACTTCCGGTGCGAGACGCTGTGCCGCTGCGCGGGTTGCGCGTACGGGTTAGAGCATAGAGTTTCCTACAATATTTACTACACTCGCGGACAACTTTTCTTGGCAATAAAGGGAAATCTACGGAGGCGGAGCGTCTACACATGTACTGCTACTCGAAGTGGCCCGGTTTTGCGCGCGTTTCGTTAAGCCGTGGAAAGTGATAGCTAGCGTTGCATTTCGACGCAAACGCTGCCTCAGCGTCTAAGGTATGTGTAAAACGCGCGACTTCTTCACGCACGCAAAAATGCAAAGTGACAACCTATAAAGTAAAAAAAATTACAAATATCTCGCTTGTGTGCGCTGCGTTCCAGCACAAAAAGCTATATGTAGGAAATGAAGGAGTATTTCATATATCTCACGCGGAAAATACGGACGCCATAGTGAGACTACATTCATAAGCGGTAGGATACGTGCATTGTGGCTCTGTAGCCTTCGCTTCATTGCCAAGAAAAGTTGTCCGCGACGTCCGCGACTATATATGTGTATTTATAATGTATTTATAGTATATTTATAGCCCATAGTGTACTTATAAAACTCTATGGGTTAGAGTACAGTAACTCTAGTCAGGCATTCTTGCCAGTGCCGTCGCTTTCTGCGTGTTCCACCTAACAGTCGCGGTCGCCTTTTCCCGCAAATTACAGCACAATACCTTGGAGTGATATGCAGCTTAGTTGAATAACAAATGCAGTCACTACGGAATGGTTATTAAGGTGTTAGCGGTCATTTCTTCATTCAAGCGGCATGCACATGCATGTTATTTTCTTGCAGCAGAGCGGTGTTTTCACGCATGTTTTGTGACATATAAAGATTTACTTGACATAACAGTGCCATGAAATATCATATCTGTTTTATTGTTGCGAACTCGTAATGTTATTTATATAATTTTCTGTTGCAAAGATACCATCTCGGGTTCGATATATTGGCCAGCTTAATACTAACAAATTAATGCTGCGGAATGCGAGCAAGTTATATGAAGGTTCAAGGAAGGAAAGAATATTGTCTACCGATGCAATTACTACGATGTCCCCTTCTTAATTAAATACATATTACATTGGTTCATATCTACTTCAAAGGGCACACGAAGTTTCTTGTTAACCGTCAGAAGGGTGATTCCACGAGAGATCGAACATGCCTGTCCGGTCGATATTTTATTGGGGTAGCAATTATATGGACACTCTCGGCAGATTTTTGCTGTCGCCATCATGTCCCGGATATTCATATGTATGTATATAAATAAAAGCCACAAATAAAAATAATTCAGAAGAAAAAATTCACAAGAAAAACTTTCGGCAGAAACCACGTACCGTGGGAATCGATGTTATGCGAAGCATGCGCGGGATGGTGACTGTGGTTAATTTTTCACATTGAGCGAAACGTTACGGAATGACGCTAGAGAAATGTGGAAGTGGCATACGTATACACTCATATGTTGAAGAGTCGCATATTCATTTTATAACCAGTTGGTTACAAGTTGCTTAACGATGCCAACAGCAGCTTGGGTGTTACCAACACCAGACGAGGTAAGCTGATGTAGTGCTTATATTCTTCAATACTGGATAGCGCGAATCCGAACAAGACAAAGAAGGAACACAGATGCACAGGACAGGCGTTACTCGCAACTAAGCTTAATTCAGGAAAGTTGCCCTAGATATATACACAGCCGAGTAGCGCGCGCAGGCGCACTGCACCAGGGGCGTAGCCAGAAATTTTTTTCGGGGGGGGTTCAACCATACTTCATGTATGTTCGTGCGTGCGTTTGTATGTGTGCGTGTATATATACGCAAGCAAAACTGAAAAATTTCGGGGGGGGTTTGAACCCCCCCAACCCCCCCCCCCCTTGGCTACGCCCCTGCACTGCACGTACGTTACAGTCACAGTTGCAGTTGTTACAGTTGTTATGCTTATACTTGTCCATTATGACGGAGAACGCACGCACGTTTCACGAACTCGTGTGCATGTGTGAAAGGGGTTCTTGACAGTTCTCCAACAAGGTCATCATCATCGTGATTGTAGTGGACGCTGAGTGCACAGATCCCGGTTTTCGCGTAATGGATGGTAGTTGAGCGTCTTCCAGGGGTGTTCTGTCTTCAGCTTCCTCGCTTTCCTTGCGTCCGCCGCGGTGGTGTAGCGGTTACGGTACGCGGCTGCTGACCCGAAGGTCGCGAGTTCGATCCCGGCCATGACGGTCGAATATCGATGGAGGCAGAATGCTAGATGCCCGTGTACTGTGCGATCTCGGTACACGTTAAAGAATACCAGATGGTCAAAATTTCCGCAGTCCTTCGCTACGGCGTCTCTCGTAATCATATCGTAGTTCTGGGAAATAAACCCCAACTATTATTTTCACTTTTCTTGCGTGTCAATGTGTGTGTCTTCTTGGTTACCGTATTGGATGAGACTCTGTATCACCTGTGGCACATACACGCATAACATGTACTCTGGTATGTGGGTATGTGCCACATGTGACTGAGAGAAAGGGTTTTATGACGTACGCGACAGGTTGTAAAATATGTGGCACAAATAACAGCCCACGCGGACTTAGAAGCTCAAACAGACGTTTATTAACGTCCGCATGAGCCCAGAACGTAAAGATGTCTCCTTCGTTCCTGGTTAGAACGAGTTCGCGCCCTCGCTGGCCCAAAGCTCGTTTTCTTCTTCCAGCAGGCTGAACGCGGGAAATTCAACACATTCCCGGCCGCGCAGTGGTGTCTCGTCTGTGCGGTCAGGCGCTTGCTGTATTGCCTCCGTACGCGTTGATCCTTCCGCTTCCTCGATATGGCATTGAGGTGTCTTCGTCAGGCTTCTACTTTTCGAGCTAACCCTTCACTTGCCGAAACTTCTCTCGCCACTTGGCGTGGAGACTGAGGGCGTCCTCTCCTGCCAGCTCCCGGATGTAGGCGAGCAGGTCCACAGGGCTCTCAGCACATGCTGCTTCGACGGTTTCAGCAGCAGGCATCTGGTTCCAAAACGGCCGAGCGATGTCTTCACGTTCATGTTTTCTTTGCTGGGAAGGCAGTTCCGTAGTCTTGGGTCCAATTCTTTCAGCACTTGATGAGGTTGCGTCTTCTCGTGTGAGCAGTGAGGGGCGTGCTTGAATTTGCTGGATGGCAGCACAGTCTTGCGTGCGCAACCAATCATCCATCGGGGGATTCTTCAGGCTACCCAATTGTGTCCGACTTCCAATAGTCTGCTGATGCAGACACGTTGCACGATGTCCTGGCTGTTTCTTTTCTGTCTCCAATTCAGCATGGCCTTGTTCTTCGACCAACTGGTGCATCTTGAGCAGCAGGGGGAAAATCAGTCTTAGCTTCTCCTCCGACCCCAGCAGCTTCTTGCGCACCTCGTCCAACTCCTGAGTGAGCTTCTCCACTTTGGACTCGTACTCCTTCACTAATTTAATTCTGCCTACGCAGGTTTCCTCATGGATTCCTATAATTTGTATTCGAAGTTCTCGCGATGAGTTCGTTCAGCCATAAGCAGACGTTGAAGTTCCTTCAGCTTGTTTTCATGGGCTCTGTGCTCCCGCTCACGAGCAGTTTGTTCCTTGCGCAACCTCAATCGCATCTCGGCCATCATAGTTTCCATTGAAGTGGACTGCTCGTTTATATTTCTTAGAGCTTGAGCTTTACGCAGTGCATCATCCTTCGTCTGGATGACTCGCTTTTGGTCAGCATGGAAGACAGGCTCCAGGCTCTGATTTTTGCGTGTTGGAACACGCTCTCCAAGTCTGGTTTCATATCGCTGGAGTCTTCCTTTTTCCTTGCCGATGATTCCGCGGAATTCTTCTGCAGTGTCAGGTGGTGGTCATGTCCACGATTCGGGAGTGAAATGTCTTTGATGATGAGGGTTCCGTGCTCCCTTGTGAAATCCACGCACGCTTTTTCATTGTAGTAAGCGCTTTTTCGTTTCCTGGTCTGGAAATATCACCGGTCATTTTGACGTCTATCTGCTGCTTTTGCCTTAGCTTATCTGGGTCGCACATACTAAACGCATGACGACCGTTGCAGCACAAGCATGTAACTCTACGCCTGCAGTCCCTTGCTTGGTGACCTTTACATGTGCATCGAAAGCACCGCATGTCGGCAGAAAGAAGTTTCTTCTTCTCTAGCAGCGGTAAGTCCATGCTACATGACTCCGTCAAATGCTGCGTCGATTTGCAGAAATTGCAGCTTGAATTCGTAGGAGTAGTAGAAACTTGACAATGAGGTGCTGATGCCGTTGGGATCGCGCTGTGAAAGCGACGGCTCTTGTCTCTAGGGTAAGCCGCCTCGTCGCATCCTTTCTGTTCCCCATAGTCACTTTTTTCGAGGCTCTCCAGTTTGATAGAGACAAAATGAAGAAGACGCTCTAGTTCCGTGTCATGCTGAACGTTGTTGGAGCTTTCACGTTGTGTCGCGCAGGATCGATGATATGCCACGACGATATCACGTGGCGATGCCCTCAACAGAACCTCGCATAGCATCGATGAGAAGGACGACTTGCTGACACCAAGCGCCTCTAGACCCCGCGTATGGTCATATAACTTGCGGAGTTGGGCCACTTCCTTGGAAGACCGCACAGGAGTGAGCCTTCGCAGCCTCGAGAAGTACTCCTGCTCCAAGCGCTTTTTGTCGCCGAAACGTCTTTTCAGCATGACCAACGCGTCTTCGTAACATGCTTCGGTGGTAGAAAGCCCCGCTATAGCTGCCACCGCGTCTCCTTTTAAGAACAGCCTCGGGTAGGTAAATTTGTCGCTAGTTGCGAGATTGCCGTTCTGGTTGATGTTCTGATCGAATTGCTCCCAGAACAAACTCCACTTGCACAAGTCACCAGCGAACGGATTAATTGTCAGCTTCGGTAACTTGGCTCCTGGCCTTTCAGCAGGTCGAATCGCCGCCGGCACGTCGCGAACTTCGATAGGTGACGCAACTGCAGATGTTTCGCTATGCTGGCGGCGTTTGCTCTGGAGCTCGGCTAAGATGCGGGTCGCGTTGTCCTCATGTTCAATCACGGTAGCATACTCCGCCTCGAATGTCTCGTCACTTATGTGCCTCTCCACCTCATCGTTAATCTTCTTCAGCTCCTCGTTGTTGCTCTTGAGCCTCTCATAAATCGAGTCGATCTGTCGCACTGACGCGTCATCATTCTCAAGTAGCGCACTTGCCTGTTATTAGCTTGGTGTTCTGGGCCCTTCGCGTGGTCCTCTTCATCTTGAGCTCGTCCACGGCGGTCAGCTGATCGGTATGCCTCCGTAGTTCGCGGCTGTTCCAGTCGGTAGCCACCAGCGATGTCCCTTGACGGTAGCGCCCGGCTGTCGCCTCCCGGGTTTCGGCACCAAATGTAAAATATGTGGCATAAATAACAGACGACGCATACTTAGAAGCTCAAACAGACGTTTAACGTCCGCATGAGCCCAGAACGTAAAGATGGCTCCTTCGTTCCTGGTTAGAACGAGCTCACGCCCGCGCTGATGATGATGATGATGATGATGATGACCTTTATAAATGGCTCACACCCACTCTGGGGGATTGGCCAAGAAACGAATAATTTATAGGTAAATGTGGTCACATGTGAAAATGAATTATAGAAGGTTAGAGTATATTATTAATGCTAATTTAAAAATGCATAATCAAAATCGCCCTGATTCAATTAAGAATTTTTGGACAGCGGAACAGACATGCCGGTGACAATGACCTAATGAGGAGGCTCCCAAGGATAGAATATTCGAAATAATGAAATCCACTCTAATACGATTAAACGCTGCTTTCAGAATGTTTTTTCTCGGTAGATTGAAGCGGTTACATGATAAGAAATAATGTTCAATTGTTTCGTCCTGGTTACAAAACGATCAAAGAGGGGAAGGAGCCAGACCAGATCTATGCATATAAAAGTTTAATTTTGGAACGCGACATCGTAATTTAGTAAAAATAAATTCATCTTTTCTTGTTAAACAGAAATTCCTACACCAAGGGAACAAGAGGTGTCGATATTCGTTTAGATGAGTGATTAATGTTTTACCGGAATCTTGAATTATGGCACGCCTTCTAAATCTGTCACGAATTATGAGTACTGATGTGGGGATAATCGATAGTATCGGACCACTGAGAGCGGCTTTCGCCAGAGTGTCCGCCATTTCGTTCACTTTTATCCCTTTGCGGCCTGGTACCCAGATTAATCTGATTAAAGTTACGTGGGAAGGAACAAGAAAATGAAAAGTACGGGATAATTGAGAATCACTATGTGCAGCGAGTGCTGAACACAAAGATAACGAATCTGTAACTATGGGCACTCTTGAGGTTGATGGGCTCAGCTTTCGTAAAGCCATAATCACCGCTAGAAATTCTGCCGAAAACACTGATAAGAAATCAGGAAGTCTTAATGAGAATGACCAGTTGAATGTCTCGGAGAAAATACCAATGCCAGATTTTTCTTCGGATTGTGAGGCATCGGTAGCTATAATATTTGTTGTATTTATCCCCTCTAAATGCCTTTGTAGTAAGCCGTTTAATATCTGATAAGGCAAATTTTTGGCGTGATTTGGATATATATCGTCGAAAATGATTTTAAGGTCGCGCCTTTCCTTGTCAATGGAAGGAACTTCACTCAGTTTAACATCTAATGGTCCAATAAGTGCTTGTACGTAACCCACCTGTGGTGTATGAAACCGAGGCCAGTAAGATTGAAAAAATAACGCTGGGTGAGACATGAAAACAATTTTTAGCTTTATAGGACATTCATACATCTTTAGGAATGTTTGTACCGTTAGTATCCTAAATCTGCACAAAATAGAGGGCAATCTTGCCTCTAAGTAGAGGACATTATTGGCTACGAATTTCGGTAATCCAAGGCATGACCTTAGGGCCTCTCTTTCCAGCAGTACAAGAGGACGCAATTTCTAAGCCGGTGCACCTGAATATAAAACACATCCGAATTCTAATACTGGGCATGGCCCTAAGCTCGTCTTCTTCTTCCAGCAGGCTGTACGCGGGAAATTCAACAAGGTCTTTTGTGTTATTCATGTCATGACCAGTGAATCGTGTTCGTAGTATACACTGATCCCCCGCTATGCCAATTTTGGTATATTTCAAGTTATGGAGACGACCAGGAGAGCGCCCAAACGTAGCAAGCTAGATAGATAGATACGTAGATAGAAACGGCCAAAGTGCCTGAGGTTCGCTAAGAAATGCGTCGCATTTAAAAAACTTTTTTTTTATGTTGCGGCCGTGGCTTATATAAGTCCAAGGCAAACTTACCGCATATGAGCACACAATAGCTCTAAACTAAAATGTGCAACAATGATGATAGTGTACGTATTAGATACGCGAAGACATGAAATTATATTGAGATGGGTGCAGGGACAAAGAAGTAAACAAGAAGTAAGAAGGACAAAGAAGTGCCTTTGCGCTGCAATTTTAGCCTCAGGAATATGTAACAACTAGAGCGAATTGAAGATTTATCTTAGTGATCAGAATCGAAGCCCGCAGGGAACGCGAGCCGTGCCTTCACATGCCACTGCCAGGCGCCGTCTTTATTTTCTTCTCTTGAGGTCGTGCGCTCTGCGGTTTTGTTTGCCGCCCAAAGGAAGCCGCTAACGCGAGCGCAAGAGTCCGAGAGTGGCTTGCGTTCTGCGCATGCGTCCTGGCGGCTCGCAAATTTCTTGGGTCCCCAATTCTAAATCTATCTAGTGTTTCGCCGGAGTTGGGATGTGCGCCTCAAATTGTACATTGACATACAGGGCGAGGTCGACCGTGCTCGCGCGATTATCTCTTGAGGAAGAATTTTGTACGTCTCGTGCTTTCACCGCAAAGTTTGCGTTGAAGCTATAGACCACACGAAGGTCACATTGCTCGCTGCAGCGGCCGCGTTTGCGAAAGGAGTAATCTGCTAGCTAGAAGAGCCAAAGTAGGGGCTTGTTGAAATAATAACTGTGACAATTCGCTCTCGTCCTATGTATAGCTGCGCGTTCTTCTCGTGCGTCCTTCTTTATGTTTGGGCAGCGCGCTGCAAGTGTCGAGCTGTGACAGTTCTTAGTTCGCACTCGCCATGTGTTTCCTTTTCCTGCGTCCTTTGTTCTTGAGGAGCGCGCAGCAAGTTTCTAGCTGCTTGCCGTTCTTCCTGAGACATTCCAATTTCTTGCTATCGCATTCATTGCTTCGCCCTTGAAACGAAACTGCGACTTTTTTTGCTTTGCCTGGGTTTTTATATCTTGTGTGGGCAGATTCAAAGTGCACAGAACCGAAAATTTTATTTCGAAGAAACGCTCCCAGTGCGCCAAAAAAATATTTGAAGGTGGCCGTGCGGGCGTCCTGTTTTAGCTCACTGCAATATTTTCGGATTTAACGGCCGAATTTAACGCGAGCTATAAACGTAGTGCAGAAATTCTTTGTGCTGGTTTTAGTACGCATTACTATGAATTACATCTATGCTTTCTTTACGCTGTTCTCAAAAGGGAAAAAAATGTGAAAAAATTCCAAATATAGCCCTAATAACAAAAGTTTGCTAAGTTTGGTGCGCCCTTTGCGCGTTTCCTACTTCGCACAGAAACTTCAATACAGTGTCAAATATAGAAAAGAGCCTTTGGAACATTTATGCGGAAGATCGTTTCCTACGGCCAGCGCAAAAGAAAAAAAAATAGTTAAAGCTTTTCAAAAATAGCTTTTCAAATATGTTCCTTTTCAAAAAATAAAATAAAAAAAGCGACGGTTTCAATTTTGACGACAATTTTTTATCAAAGAGCGCTCATGTCAGTGAAAACACGGTTTTAATATCATATGTTTTCATTTCCTTTGTTCACGAGATATAACGGGCCGAAATGACCCTTACTGTGTGTGCTCACTTTAGTGCGATTGATGGTTGTTATCAGCTTGCATTGTGCGTAAATCTACAGCTTTAATTATTTTCCTGCAGCAAAACTTTGCTCTGGTGGCTTGTTGTCAACAAAAATGTATTCTCAGATTTTATTTTTGTCTAGCGTGTGCGAAATTGGGCTGCTGCTGCCTTCTAAAGGGCTAACGTGTATACAGTTTGCAGCCTACAACCTCGCCTACAAGCATCAGAGGAAAGGTGGGCGCGCCTGTTCAAGACAAGGAGATTTAAATAAAACTTGCTAAAGTGGAGGCCGCCTATACTTACCAATGGGCCGCAGTGAAGCCGCGCCGCGCGCGCGGCGGCCATCTTGCCATAGGCAAGAAACGGGAGCCAAAGTGCACCCGCCGCGCTGACCGCGTCTTTCCGCCATGGTTTTTAATGGTTATGGCGAGAATTAAGGGAGAAGTTGTCAAGAATAAGAAGCCAAATTGCAGATAAGAATGCGATCAGTTTTATTCTGTTTCTTTTGGCGTTTTCCTTGCAAGCATGCACATCGAAGGGCCTATCACTGTTTTTTTTTTAAATAATTATCTTCGCAAGAGCAGACGTCCATGCAAAGCCAGAACTATTCGTTTTGAAGATTTTGAGCTTGTCTTGAGGAAAGAGATGGCTTTCAAGCCTTGACGAACATATATCCTTCTCGATGAGCATATCGAGTGTGGTGCCGAGAAGTGATTCTCGGCACTCATTTTCCTGTTTATTTCGTTCGTCATGTGACGGAGTCTTATGCATATGTGGAGTTCGGCCACTTTCTTTGGGCGGAATGTAAATGTGGGTCCAAAGCACCACACTCGATATGTTCGTCAAGGCTTGAAAGCCATCTCTTTTCTCAAGACAAGCTCAAAATCTCCAAAACGAATAGTTTTGGCTTTGCATATGGACGTGCTTCAAATATGGGCATTCAGCTTGCAGTCGACACTGTTTCAATAGATACAGCTTTTTCGATAGTATTTCGTAGGCTCGTCTCTCTCTTACGCTGTCAATGAATCAATTAAAAACGCCCAAGTAAGTCATAAGTTTAAGCCAACGAGCACATACACAGGCAGTCTGTCATCATGTATTCCAGTCCCAAAGTCCACATATCTAACCACAATCTCAACATGTTTTCTCATTTGTCATCAACAATCAAAGTACAGTAGAGTTTTTGTGCGGCATTGGGCTAGCTTTTTCGAGACAGTGACTCATCTGTGAAGCCAGCATTTCCTTTGATGGAATTCTGTATACCGTTCTCGTATAGTGCGCTCTGCTGACAGTGCTCGATTAAACTTCCTGCGTACATACTCGTAAGCTGATGGAGAATAGAAGTGCAGCGTTAACGCAAACGCCCGCAGCTCGGATGGAACACGTGCCTTTCTGGTCTTTTCGTGCCCTAGGGGTTGCTGTATGTATAGGGGAATGCTGCAGTGAACATCCCCCTGTCCTACTCAGACATGAGCTTTTGATCCTTCATCTCCTTCATTATCGCTTGAGGATCGAGCCTCGCTCTTTTTTGTTAGTCTGCAATTTTTCTGCTGCACAATTTTCATCTTAATTGAGCTGTTTTATCTCCCCTTGGGAAACATGAAGCATTTCTTCGTAATGCTGCCTTATAGGTGACGCAACTGTCACATCTTCATCAACTTTTTTTCAATTTGAACACATCGGCCGGAGTACCCCTGGGCCTCGGTTAGGTCGCTTTATTTGCAGCTGGAAAGAGCACTGCACAGTTCAGACCTGTTGGTTTTACTCGCTGCACTGCATAAAGCAAATACAAATACACATATAAAAAAATGCACGTATGTAAGAAAAAACTGGCCCTTGTGTATTGCCCAAATGACGGTACTTAACCTCGTAGTTGCGAGCTACCCTTTTATAACACGAACAGGGCAACCAATAACGAAATCTCGCCTATTTATATAATTTCAACGAATAGCAAACGGTGCGTTATTTTCCTATTCGCGCTCCGCACCAGTGGTATCAACAAGCACAAGAATGTGTACCACTGGGTTTTGCAAGTGTTTTACAAATGCGTCAAGCACAGCTAGTCGGACAACTCCCAGGTCGCAGCCTAGTCCGGTCGAAACAATTTGGCGAGAAGTGCCTCTAACAAATGTGATCGCCGTCTTTTGGCTTCCAGACTTCCCGTCAAACAGCCTGCCCCAACGTGCTTCGAACATTTGAGTCCTTACGAAACCGGTTAGGAAAAAAGAATGACCGTCAGATGTGAAATTAGAGACAGAATGCGGGCTGTCAGCATGTGTTCCGGCATAAGTTTTCATCGAGCTCTAAATGTTCTGCTTATAACCGAAACTTCATCCCAGAGTACTTTTTCGCTCGATTTATACAGCCGTACGCAACGCACAATGTACCCAACAACGCCCGGACGCCACCACGCCAGAGAACAGCTGGAACATCTATGCGGCAAACGTTGTATGCGGCCGCTACAGCATGCGTTGCGGAAGGCGCGCTTTGTGCCTATGGCAAGATGGCGGCGCGCGGCTTCAGCTGAGGGGCGCCTCCTCCACTCCAGCATATTTTATTTTAAATGCATGGTCTACCTCATCTTGGTTCTCATAGATGTAGACAGGGTTTTCTTGAGGCGCGTAAAGCAATGCTAGCCGACCTCGCATGCGTCGCGAAGGGCAGGGTTCCGTTTGGTGCCACAGAAGTCTGTTGCCAGACTTTGGGCACACCACGGTCGCTGGCAAAATACTACTGAGAAGGGCGAAGCGCCCCAGTGACACGGGCACGCCACGGAACTATAACGGAACTGACCCCCGAGTCTGGCAACAGACTTCTGTGACACCAAACACCCTGTCTCGCGGAAAGCGTATCCCCGGAGTCGGGGCTCTCCCGGTTTGGCGCGAAACCGGATCTGACGTTACCATAGGGAGGTACTCCCTGCCCCTAGACAGGTACTGTTGTAGCTAGGGAAAGATCCGACGATTCCTCGGCCTTGTCCCCAGCCTTTACTTGCCTATGTGCCTATGTTCTACCGTTCTACTCGGTACCCTCACCCCCTCACCGCAGTCGCCGGCTTTGTTTGAGTTATGCCTTCTTTACGCGGTGTGTTGATAGGTGACAGCCAGGTTAAATTCATGTGCAGGAGTCGCCTTCACTTGAAAACATCCGTCGAGACCTGCACATTTAGTTTTGGTGGTTTTGACGCTGTGCGAATGGCTGAGGCCGTCTCTGCGATGCACTTTCAGCGCGTAGACTGACGTTGGTGGTAACGACGTTTGCGGTGCCAACGCGGACCCTCAAGATATATGCGACAATATAGGGGTACGTATTCTGAAATTGTGAGATGCTTGGCATCAGTCACTGAAGGTTGTATTTTCTTTACATTTTAGAAGTTAGTTCTGCAACTGCAGCACGATGTGGCCCCCGTGGTGTATACGTCTTCAAAGTGCTGCCACGTTGCTCCAGCTCTGAAGACGCCGATGCGGAGCGCCAGATCAAGAAAACGCGCTTGCTGAACCGCAAGCTGACGGCTACGCTGAAACGCCTGCCGTGTGTTCGAATCTTGAACGCCGAGGTAAGTTTACGCTGACATACTGGTGCGCGCCGCTGAGGGAAATGCCGTACCGTCGTGGTCGGCACGCAGCTTTTTTTAAGAACTTTTTAGCCGCGCTAGTTGCTCATTGCTTGCGGTAAAGTGATGCGGTAGAGGTCTTGCGGGTTATAATACTGACATGCCGACCACGACGGTATGGCATATCCGTATTGCTGCACGGTAAACCTGCACTGCCAACAGACCCGATCAAAGCGGTATGTAGATGCGTACCGTCCGCACCGCATTCTAACGAATTTTAAAACTTAGTTGTAAGTGCTCCTAGCAATTTTCTCCCGTGTATATGCGTTCATCTGAAATACCTGACTGTTGTTATTGACAAGGCGTTCACACGATGTTGAGATACAGGGAAAATACCGAAATGAAGGTGACAATGCACGTTAAGCACGTGCACACCTTTTAGTGATCTTGCATGTGGCCATTATACACAGTGGAAAACAAGGCCTTGAAATTTAATGCCCTTTCTTTAAGACGGTGACATACATGGACAGTGAGGATGCTTTTCAGTATTTAGATTTAGCGGAGTGAGGCAACGTGGTGCCATTTTTAGTAGAGGCATTTGAGAATACATGGCTTGCATGTGCCGTCACATGAGCTGGCTCGTATGTTAGAGACAATTTTGATAAACCATTCCAATGTCCGTGGAATGGTTCATCAACAATGGCAGTGGTAGTGACACAAGCATCCTAGCCTTTCTCACCGAAGGCCACTAATAGAGTAAGACAGTGTTTTCAAGGCATGGGAAAAGAAATGTTTGACTGAAACATCAGTATGTGGTGATACCAAATTCAGAAAACCGCCAGTGTCCGCATCTTCTCAGTGACAACCAACTCACTATGACGTTGTTAGGTAACTTTTGTTGCCCTTGAATAAATGAAAGCCCACAAGTCACTGCTATCTCGATCTGTTTCAGTGGACGAATGAAAACCTGTCGACGAAATGGGTTCATGTATGTGAGGTACCTTTTGAAAAGGCAACAATTAAAATTAACGTTTCAGAACCACTATGGGCCCCTTGTTCACAATAAAGAATGCGAAGAGGGTGATTATTTATGGCCTAGGTGCCAGTGGGTGCTGGTGTATATCCTGGGTAGGTCAACACATGTACAGCTAAAGTAAGTTGCACACATACCACATTTGAGATCAGATGTATAAAGATTTTCTTCATTGCGATTAGAGCAGTGGTGTCCAAATTAATCGCTTGGTTAGTAATGAATAATTATCCACCAGTGTTTGAGCACGTCTTGCCTTTCTCAAGGCACTTTTTATGGTGTTTTGTTGTTTGTTTGAACTTTTCGTTCCACTAATGTAGGATGTGTCACAGTTCACGCATTTTGTGGGTAACCTCCTGGAAACTATTTGTCGAAGGAGCACTTTGATTCTTTGGGAGGACAAACGGGAACAGCAAAAGTATGTGGGCATCCCATGGTGCAGGGAATAAGCGAGTCAATTGCAAGATTTTTTTACACTAATTGTGTGAGAATTTCCCAGATGCCAAAAAACTAGGTAACATGACAGCTCACACATGTTAAAGACCTCTTGGAGCAATAAAAGTTACCAGGGGTAATCTACAAAATTCCACGCATGAACGTTGATACGACTTATATCAGTGAGACTAGAAACCTCAAACAAAGTTCATCGTCAACAAACAGTGCAGCAGTGTACAATAGACAAAGAAGGGAACGGTTGTCTTTGTTCCCTTCTTTGTCTGTTGTCCACTCCTACCCTTTTTGTTGAAGATGGATTAGCAATTAGCCCAATCTCAAAGCTTGCCTCAGACGAAGGATTCAACACCAATAGTCACACTCGTTCGGAGCTTTGGCAATTTTAGAGCCCTGTAAAAGCCTTTTATTCATCAATAGAGAGCCATTGGGTGTTTCCCAATATGCCTTACAAGTTTGCCATTGAAAGTTCTGTCTACGTTAATGCAACAGCTTAAACATAATAATTCTAAGTTAGAAACACAGACAACTAACTGGCTAGAATGTGCTATCATATCCTAGTGGAAATGGAAGGACCGTAAATTATAGTGATAGAATCTAGCACACTTTTTGCAGTTTCAACAGGATTTGCATTTTTAAAATGTTTCAATGTTGCAAAAACCGGTTTGTTGTGCAGCCTGGTGGACAGGCCTTCATACTGTGCAAAGGAGCGATTCGGATTGCTGTACAGTCTTCTGTTCTTTACATGCACCATAATTCGTGCTTGATATTACAATCTATATTATTAGGCATCCCCACTTTATTCTATGCTTTTTATAAGGCAAAAGGAGTGATTGCTGAGAGGCGGCTTTGCCATCACTGTGACTAAGGGAACTGGCAACCTGTGTCAAGCCGTGGTGCTTATGCGCAGTGCGTATACATGCTGAGTGCACAAACACGAACCACAGCAACAGGGGCTTTATAAGCACAATGTTGCTTTCTTATAGATAAGGCCTTGCTCGTTTGCTGGCGTATTATTGCTAAACTACCACTGTTTACAATGTGTTGTGTGTATGACTGAATTGGTGCGTAAAATTGTGATAAAAATTTCGAGCCATTCCATTTTGTGAAGGCAGGTTACCAGTGAAGCTGTCTAGCACATAACACACAAATATGAACAAATGTATGAACTCGTTTCTTGTTTGTATGATTGGTGGTAAATGTGATGAAAGGTACACACACACATTTGTTGTCTTGATCGGTGGCTCATTATTTTTTGGTCATGGTGATGACGATGGCCTTATTGTTGCTATGATGCGCAGTGATCAGCTTGGTTACAACCTTGCACATGTTCTTAGCCACAGTCTCATCTATGCCTGTCTGGTGGTGAGGTTTGTACAAATTGTGTCGCACAGGAAGCCAAAGCATTCTAACACAAATTGCATAACTACGGTGGTTTGTTTTTGTGTTTTATATTTTTTCAAATTAGAGGGTAAAAATTGGGTGCTATTTTTCAAGCTGGTAATTTGAGAGAAATCACATTTTTCGTGGAACCATCATTGAACTGCATGTTTTTGGGGGGGTTTAGTTTAGAAATGCTACATGAAATACATTTACACAAATTGATAAGTCAAAAGGACAGTAAAGAGCCTTGATAACATCTAGGAAAAGACACATTTAATTCACAAAAAGCTGATCACCGATTTTTTACGCGTCCTTGTTAACGTACATTGCCATTTGCATGTGCAGCATGTTGGTCTTCATTCGAGAGCTGTCTCACCTTTGGATGTACCGAGGCATCCACTTCCACCTTGAGCACCGCACCGTGCAGCCAACGCTCCGCGGAGCGTCTCTCGCGGGCGGCTGGGGCACGCAAGCGCAGTGACAACTGTAGGTGGTGCCTTCGCCGCGTCGTCTGCTAAAGCGCAGCGGCTCCGCCCAATCGCGCTTGCTCTTCGATGAAGGTAACTTAATCTCATGGAAATCGAGAAGCGCAGCGACTGCGCCTCGTTTCGCACTGCGTTTTTACCTACTGTTTTCTTTTTCTGCATGCGATCTTAAAAGTAATAAACCTTGGCCCGTGCACGAGTAAGATCGCCAAGCCGGGTTGGCACTCCCGCAACTAAGCTACTCAGATGCTTTGTGCCGTACAGTTAGAATATTCCCGCTACTCACACGGTTGTTTTCATCAGCTGAAAGTTTGGCGACACAAAGTCGACAATAAAAAAATATAAGTTTGCGCTGTGAATTGAAGGCTCACGGAAAACTTTCTGCTTCGTGCTAAAGTTTTGAGCCAAGAAATATATAAAGCGATACGCGGTGCTTTGGGCCACCTAGCGATAAAAAGGGAGTCAAGCTTTATTCAGCGCCTGCTTACAGAAGTAATCATTTGTCAGCGGCGCTTCTTTGGTGAACTGATTGCGTTGCAAACTCTATTAGAATGCTTCTTCATTTTTCTGCATGAATGGTATGAATAAGCATGGTTGCAAATGAGTAGCAAATTAGGGCGTCGTATTGGCGAGTTAAATTCACTAGCGCATGAAGGCAGCAGTGCTGATAACACCTGAATGTAATGTAACTTCTCTGAAATTGGCAAATTGCTCACATCCTTTTGTTTTCAGGCGAGTAAGAATCCAAACTTTCGCACATTTAAAGCTGTTATGTCAGACCTTACCATGCATTTATCGCCAATTTTGTGGCGCCTAGCTTTGAAGCTGATCAAAAACATTTGCGTGAGCAGCGGGAACATTCTGGCTACTGGGCTCAAAGGAGCTGAGTTGCTTAGTTGTAGGAGTTCAAGCGCGGCTGTGAAAATTTACTCATGCACGGACCGAGGTTTATTGGTTGTGAGATCGCATCCAGAAATGAAAGAAAACACTAGCAGCAAAAGCTAGACTGAACAAGGTGCAGTCGCTTCGCTTCTTCTGAACCGTGCTGGATGCTGGATTTGCATGCGCATAGCAAGAGCGAAGTTAGCTTCACCGCAAAGCAAGTACAATTCGGCAGAGCTGCCGCGCTTTAGCAGACGACGCGGCGAAGGCTCCGCCTAGAGCTGTCACTGCGCATACGCGCTAGTTACCCAAGCAACCAAGAGAGGCGCTCCGCGGAGTGCTGGCCGCACGGTGCGGTGTTCAAGGTGGAAGTGGACGACTCTGTACCTCAGCTGAAAGAACCCTCTCAACATCACAGCTTTCATTAGCTATAGTCGGGTACAACTTTAGAAGGCAGCGGCATTTTCCCCTCAAAGGCGGATGCATACGAGCCTCCACCAATAGGCGCGCACTTCAGGTGACGTCATGAGCCGGACGGCCGGTGACCCCGCCGACGGAGAACATGCCTAACATGCCTAGCGGGACTATTTCTTTAGTCACGGAGGCAATTGGCTGCTGCGCTTCGGTCATCTGGGCGGGGCCTCTCCTGTCTTCTAAAGTTGTACCCGACTATAGGCACAGCAATGTCATTGCAGCATTTGCTGGCCTCGGGTAGTGAGCAGCAGAGTCATGCCAATATTCAGTGAGTTCAGCAGCTGGTTAGTGTGGATTGCTTCCAGCAAGTACTGGTTGCACTTGTGAATTCATGTTTTTAGTCTCTAAAATGAAGGTAGGTCAGTTGTTATGAAATGACTGTCTCAGCAGACAAGAGTCTCTTGCAATGGATTCAATACTGCTTGAAATTTCCATAACGTTAGGTGGTTTTCACCTTTGTTTGAGACGTTCTGTTTAACAGTGCAGTACCATTCTGTGGAGAGTTTTGTGCAAAACTCCACGCAACATCTTTTCACTAATGTGGTGCTGCTGTTGGGTTACGTAGACAAAACTGGTTTTACCAGTCATTGTTGAAAGCTCGCCGACCATCTGCGGATGATGGAGGATTTTAGCAAGTTTTGAAGGCGTCCGGACGGTTGCTTGCATCTGTGTGCGAGAGCAGACAATGCAGCACTGCATGTGTCACAACTTTGTGGGTGCACTTGTTCTAGCTTCCTACACGGTGATGTCGGTGTCCAACTTGTCGCCCAGAAACCGAAACCGAAAGTCGTTCATACAACTAAGGCGATGTGAAATAGTTTCGAGAGAATACATGAATTTGGGAGTGTGTCTCATGCTTCCTAGATCAATGAGAAATGTTTGCAACAAAGAATGCACAAGCCACAAATTTGATGGCACCACCCCTTTAAGTGGTTGTGTGTGAACTTGACGTCAATTTGGACACTTTGGTGGCTTTGTAACTCCTATCTAACAAAAATAATGCAACATGTTTTTAGAGATTAAGTTAGAGCACGTGCTTGGCTTTAATTCTGGGGAGTTTAAAGAAAATTGAAGATGGCCTTTTTTTTTAAACTGAATTTCGAAGTATTTTATTTTTAGAGACGTTTCTTACCATATGCATTTATGGTTTGCGTCTGACATCATCCTCGGCAATCATACTTAGCACAATGGTTAACCTAACGCGTGGCAAATCTCTGGAAAATTTGGGAAATTTCGAGTATTATAGACGCGGAGTGAAAAAATCTGAAATTAGAGCATTATTGAGCAATGGGTGCCGTATTTGCAACTTCTTTTGCATAAGTTATGGGCAACAGAACTGCAACATAACATTTTATAAATGCACGTTACTCACAGTAAGCCAAGAAAAATTGACTCGCAGCTGCAATAATTTCTTTGTAGGATCTCGTCAAAATCGTATTTTCGGGAAATTCGCAAAAAGCAGTTCTGCTGAGTGAAGACTTCCGTCCAAATTTTTTTGACTTAGGCAAATTTTTTTTTTCGCAAAACTAACATTGGTTTCGTGGCCCTAGGGACTCATACAGCAAAATATTTTTTTTTTTCAGCGAAATTAAAGGGGTCCACAGACATGCACCGATGTTATCTGAATACACTCAATCTGCTACAAATTAGTAATCTTCATGTTTGCTCATGGAATCTTTATGAAATCGGAAAAATGTGGAACTAGCTGTACATTTGGTAATTTGCCCTACCTGCACGCTGTGGCACATAGGCTATACATAGGCACCCCACTGATGCTTTTTTTAATGTGAGCAATGGGGCCATAGTGGTCCCGAAGCATCAATTTTATGTACTTTTAAAAAGCTTGAGGCGCATTCTAATATGTTAATCTGGTACCTTCCCCATCTGACAAGTTTTTATCAGACTTTTGACTATGTAGTGAAGTGTACATCACAGGCTTGCTGTGTCAAAATTCTTCTATTATCCGCACCAGGCTCTCTCCTCTAACACTGTTGTCTTTCATATATGAGCATTGGATGCTTGCACGTGTTCTCCATGTATGGCAGGCTGAAATATTCATATTTATTTTCGTTGGCTGCTGCTTCCTTGCGTTAGTGTCAAAGCAGTTGGGGCATTATACAAATGTGCAGGCAACCATTAATTGAATCTGAAATGCATGTGCCGTATTTACTCGAATCTAAGCTGATGTTTTTTTATAAAAAACAATGTGCGAAAGTGGGGGGTTGGCTTAGATTCGAGTACCATGATTAAGTTTTTTTTTTTCTGGCCTTGCGAATTTCGAGTGTCGGCCTACAATCGAGAGCGGCCTAGATTCGAGTAAGTACGGTACATATTCTAGTACTGTCACTATAGCTTCAGTGGTGGTTGGTCAGCTTTCAGTAGTGATTCATCGCAATGGTGGATGCAGGGTGTCGGAACGAAATGTTTTTAGTTTCGGTTTTAGTTTCGTTCCACCGAAAAAAGTTCCGTTTCTGTTCCGGAACTAAAAAAATAATGTTTTGTAACGGTTCTTATTTTTATGCGAAAACTTGAAGGTAAAGTAACGATAAAAACATAGGATTTGTGGTAAACTTGCGCTCCTCTTAAGAACGTGGGACGGGTAAAACACTTTCTTCCCGCATTCTTCAGAGGAGCGCAAGTAACTGTACGACGAATTGCTACAGACTAGCGCGAGCTATGTGGGGTGTCGTGGCTGTGGCTGGCCCAGAAACCCGTCAGGGAGGAGACCAAGACAAACCAGCAACCATCTTTACTCCGCCGAGTCTCGGCCACAACTGCGAGCTGCGAGCGTGCCATCGTTCGTTTTCTTCTTCTACGGACGACGCGCTTGCAGCCGCCACTTTTATACTTGTCTATACGCTTCTATACACTTATAGGAAGGAAGAACCAGAGGTCAGCAACAGGAAAGAGCAGGCAACCACAAACGGTGGCAGCAAGGCGGCTGCCACGACGACTGCTAACCCGAAAATGGATGCGGAGCCCCGGAGCCCCCAGTTGCCACGGACAACACCGGGACCTTGGTTACATGGTGGACGAACCGTGCCGACGTGTGGTCGTGCACGCCACGTGCTGTCCGCTGTGGCCAAGGATAGCGGCTACTGCGCCCTCCTCCCCTGTTTCACCGGAGGGGAGGGGGCAGTATAGAAGCGGTGGCTGCGAGCGTGCTGGCCGTAGAAGAAGAGAATGATGAGCGATGGTGCGCTCGCAGCTCGCACTCAGCAGCCACTGGCAGTGGGCAGTTGCGGCCGAGGCTCGGCAGAGTAAAGATGGTTGCTGGTCTGTCTTGGTCTCGTCCCTGAGGGGCTTCTGGGCCAGCCACACAAAACCCCAAAACTAGCACCCTTCCAAGTTACTGTATTTAAATTTCTCAAAAGTGAATTACGAATTTTCTGAGCAGGTTCTATGTTTTGTGTCAAGGGAGTGAGCATTTTCTCAGAAGTAGCCCGTCATCGAGGGTGGAAGACCGCTGTTCTGATAAAACAAACTTCAGCACCGAGAATGCCCTCTCCACACTAGTGTGGCTGGCACACGAAGGTCCACTTGCATTAATATAAACAGCTCTGGTTGCCACTCTTTTCATTTTTCATAAAATTTGAACATCTTTACTTTGGTTGCATGAAATAAGCACTAACACTATACCCTGACATATGTATTATTGCTCACGTTGCATGACCTCGGTTGTTCCAGGTCACCAAGTTTTCCCGGGAAGTGAAAACTGATAAAAATATTTCGGTTTCACTCTGGAACGAAATAATAGATAACGTTTGTTATTTTCGTTCCGGCCAAAAATATCTTTTTGTTTTTGTTTTTAGTTCCGTTCCGACACACGGGGTGGATGGCTATGTAATTTCAAGCTGTGATATTGGTGCAAGCCACATATACAGGGGCAATGTAAACATTCAAAGGAGCGTGTATTGATTTCAAAAGTTCCGGCTGAGCCCCATCTAGCAGTGAAAAATTTTCACATTGCAGCATACTAGCAACACTTTATGTTGCCAAATTTTTCCATTAACTTATGAAACTGTAGGCTGTGGTCCCATGTTGTTCACTTCCCTTTCTTTTTGTTTAGTGACTTCAGTTGATCTGCAAGTTCTTTCTTGTCTCAATGCATCACATTTTTCCTAATTGCACTAATTTTTTTTGTTCCTACAGCATCGGTTTCTCAATTCCTCGAAAGAGCCACGACGTGCGCTCTTAGCAATTGATGGGTACCATGTGCACAGAGGCCAAGGGATCGATCAGCTGGCCAAAATCGTCAGTTCTCTTGCCCGTGACTTCGGACCTGGAGTGAAGTCACATGGACACAGCGAGCTGGGTATCTGCTACAGGCTGCTGAAGTGCAGCCACTGCAACACAAAAGGCCACGAAGTCCTGCGAGTGCAGCAAATTCCTTCGCCTACCTTCCCAACATGAACCAAGACTGCTTTAGATCATCTTAATGTGTAAAGCAGCACACAAAAACAAGACATGAAAGGAGGAATACAATTGAACAGGCCAACCACTGCACTTGCAATTAGCTTATTTTGAAGGGAAAAAAAGGAGGGGGTAATACACATATGCACAAGTGCACAACATTCAAATTTTTTTAAGCACCGTTATGAGCAAAAGTCATTGTTGCATGTGGTGCACTTGTGGGTATGTACTATATACATATTTTTTAAAAGAATAAACTAGTGGCAAGTGCAACAGTTGTCCTGTTGAATCATATTAATCCTCTTGTGTCTTTTTTCTGTGCGCTGCTTTACATGTTCAGATGCTCTGTCACCAATTCACCCGACTTTCAACCTTACTGAAACTTGGCAAATGCTGCCTGCCATGAAACGGCCCTTTTCAGGGCCACCCATGTGTTGTCCGGCTGGTTGCGAATGCTCCCAACTGTTACCCAGATAGCCTCCTTGAAACTTGAGAGGAGTTGTACGGCACATGTTGACTCTGCTGGCTGTATATTACTTTTGTATAATTAAGATTGTGCCACAGGGTCTTTCAATTGAAAGTAATACATATAGCATGACCTTGCATTAATTATCTTTCATAAATGCTAATCACTACTCGAACAAATCGAGAACGTTTCTGTATTGCAGCAAATAAATGTAGAAATTGCATATGTCATCACACCTTTATTGCCCAAAAAATTGCATTTATTGCACATTCATCAAGCAAGTGACCTATGCAGGACACCATCTCTGCAAGCTCAGATGTGCACGCGCAGGCCTTGCATTTATGGCTTTGCTATCTCGGCAGCCCTCTGTTCTATTGCTACCTGTGAATGTGCCAAGCAGATTGGTCTGAACGGCATCACAAGTAGCTAAACACATTTTAGAGCGCAATGAACTGGGCTAGTTGGTACTACTTCATTATGTCACAGTGCGAGGAAAGAAGCCAAGGCACACAGTGCTGTGTCCCAGCTTTTTCCTCGTTCTGGGAGCACTGGAACAATGAACATTTGAGAACATTCACTTGGAGCTCCTACCATCACATTTGGCTACATGCTCCAAGCCCAGCTCGTCCAGACATGATTCAAGGCATCACAGTTGTGTTCGCATACATCATCTGTGTAGAGAACAAGTTATTTTGAATTGAAAAATGGCCATCCACCTGTTTTGTACAAGGCTACCAGGAAATCCATACTGATTTCTCAGAAAGGAAAACAAAAAATTCGTACTGTTCCTGGGCTCAAGCCTGGAACCAACACCTTTCCAGGGCTGTTTCTCTACAACTGAGATAGCCAGTAGGCTAGCAATGGGCAGTGTAAGGGCCAATTAGTTGAAAAGTCAAAGCACACAGAATTTGGCAAATGGGTCCTGTGGAAACGTGCAGCAGCTTTTAGCAGAAGATTCTGTGTTAATATCTATTTATGAAAATCAAACTTGAAAGAAAAAACATTACTTGCAGCTGCTTATAAGCTACTTATACCTACTGTGCTTTCCACAGAACTCATTTGTCATATTCAGTGTCCATGCGCTTCAAACTGAATTTGCCCTCACACTTTTATTATTAGCATACTGGTTAGCTTAAATGGTAGAGCGACCACCCCGAAAAAAAGTCGTTCTCGAGTTCAAACTGTGGACCATGTCAAATTTTTCGCCAACTAAAATGCTGTTCTTTGTGAGAAATCCATATGAATTTTATCGTAGCTTTGTGCAACAAATGGGAGTGGATGGCCATTTTTACATTCATAACCCTTTCTATGTTGTGCAAAACTCCGCTGTTATAAACGAGTCATTTTCTAGCAGTCAACAGCACATCATAGTGTTTGTAGATCTGGAGTGCTTCCCAATACGGACCACTGAGAATGGCACAGTTGCATTGTGGGGCAAAAGTATATGGACAGTTTGTGCCACTGAGCAAGCTTATGTTATGAGGCCCAGCAGCACATAGTGCTGGCATTGTTGACATAGTTCCTTGAAAGGCAGTGGGGGTTAACATAGGCTGAAGTTGAGGCATCTCCGTTGTAGTGCAGACAAAACGGGTGCGGATAGTTCGTTCATGCTACTGAGAGAAAGTAACGGAAGACATGGCAGCAACACACAATGCCGTTTATGAGTTTGCAAGGCAGGCCAACTGCACCAAGGCGGATGAACTGCAAACAAGAGAGCCACATGGTGTTTCTAAGTGTCAGGCTGTACGTCACGAAAATTTAGCTCAAGAAAGTGAGCCCATAGTGTGCACTATAGGTGACCGCATCTGTTTGTATATAACATGGCAAATAAGCTGATCGATACAAACTGATTGAGAAGAGTTTAGCAAGAGTTTCATGCCACGTCTTGAATGTGCTTGAAATGTGCGTGAGCCAACATGTTAATAGGCTGCTATCGAACAATGTATCTAGTTTTTCTTTTCTAGTAAGACCTGTATATCCAAAGTTGGCCTCCCAGACAAATATGTATTATGGGTGTCATACTGTCAATTTTGATCACGATGGGACCTGACTGGGTAGAATTTCTCTACTGTGATTATTTACTGTATGCAAGTTGCAGAAACGAGTCAATCAACTGTTGAGAAATTTGACCCTGATTGGGCTTAATTGCGATCAGCAGTGCACCATGTGACAACGGTATCATCCGAGTTAGTTTCTAAGTATGGTCTACATCCAAGCCGTGGAGGGATCAACCTGTAAACCTAAAGCGGCGGCACTTACGACTGCAGTTTCGCAAAGTCGTACTCTGTCTTGCTGCAGCTTTTAGCACACCATTCTTCTATAACTGTTTGAGACGCTTTGTATACAACTGTCTACATCACATGTTTTTGCTAGTCGTGTTGACTAGTGGCTAAGAAAGAACAAGATACATTTAAGAGTGGATAAATTGAACCTCCTGTATAATAGATCTGTTTTCAACTTCATTTGCAGTGTACTGTTAAATATAGTCAATTAGCAGAAGGCACTACCATGTTTGATGTTCCGCTTTTCCAAGTCACCTAAAAAGTATAATTTATCTTTGCTCGAATGATCATAACCAAAAAAAGAAAAATAGTACTATATTTCTAGCCTGAGATTTCATTCTATTTTTGCAAAAAGCAGAACATGAATGACTTCAGGTTCAATGCAATTGCAGTTAATCAAGATTAGTTACTATAAAGCACATACATGACAATATTTTTGTTGCAACGTCGGTCCTTGAGATAATGTGCAACTCTGACGAATTACAGGCAGTTCTTCATAGATCGCGTCTGAAGGGTTTAATGTAGTCGAAGAAGCTCGCACTTGAATGGAAAGTTCAACCCGACTTGCAGCTCAGTTGTAGCAAGTTCTACTGTGCGTTTAATTCTGATTTTTTTCTTTTTTCTTGCACGAAGTTATGCAGAACACACCCTCAATTGGTGCGCTGCTGGCAGGCACTGATTAGTTACTGCATATGCTACCTTAGGTAGCGTAGTCAGTAACTCTAGCACTGATAAGAAGAAATCAGCGTCTTTAGGTTTGAACTCTTCCAAAAACACCCCCTTTCGTGAAACGAGCAAGTGTAGCACAAGAATTTTCAAAGCTTGACGTTGCGAGGGGTGTTGGACGTGAACAATTCTGTCTTATCAATAATGCAATGTCCTGATGCACTGACAGCGCAGAGGTCATCAAAAGCAAGCTATCGCTTCCATTATAGCACTAAAAGCGCCTTCAAGCAAAGCTGTCAAATTGAAATCACGGTTTACATGTATGTACAAAAAAAAAAAGGGGGTGGGGGGCTGGGCAGTCATCGACGCCCATCCCATTAGCAAGCAATATTTGTTCGCGGCAATACCTAGTACATCTGAATTGCTGCACAGCTTTAGCTTATATTTTGTGTGGTACCCGCGCGTTCATGCACGTTCAAGATCGTGTCCCGATCATTCGGAAATGAATTTTCAGAGCTCGACTGGCCTCGATAACCACATCTAGCGCAAGTTAACGATCAAAAGAGTCGAAGCGCAGAGCATGACACTCATACAAAGCACAATTTTGAATTGGAAGTTGCATCGGAACGTGTATCTTACCAATGACCTCACCTGCTGTGGTAGGCGAGCGGCGTCGAGTACGAATATTCACGGGTGAAAAAGGCACCACACCTTCACGTGTGAGAAAACATACCCTAAACTCGATAGCGAGCGTTAATGTTAACATTACCGCGTACAAGAAACTAGCGAAAGAACATTTACATCGCGCAAACGCTGCAAATTGCAAATAAACAATCCGCCATTGCAGACGATGTCGATGTTGATCGAGCTCTCCTCTGTATAAAGGATTCGCGCCGTAGCCAGGAAAACGTGTGCAAATACCGCTGCAATAATAATACATAATAATAATATATATATAATAAATAATAATAATATAATAATAATAACAACAACAACTAATAATCTAAGCATTCATAAAGAAAGAAACAGATCTAAATCGATTCTGACTCTGTCCTCGTGGCTTGAAATGAAACTGCATTGCATTACTGTAATGAATGTAGTGCAGAAACCGCGTGCACAAGTATGCATTATCAACACAGGAAGACACAACCAGGTTAAGCTTTGACAATAAGGCTTATTAAAATGCTGGTTTGGTTCCCGCCATAGCTTTGGGAAATCAATGTCATTTAACACCTCTACAATCAGTAATACAATATCTGAAATGAGAAATCATAAGTGAGAAATGGGCAGGTCAGCACATTCACCAATCGAACACTTTGCATTCCAGTAATTATTAATTACAGCAGCAGTTGTGTCAGATAGAGCAGATGAGACATATGAGTGACTTAAATTTTATATTTAGTGGAACCCTCGGTCCAGTGCCAACATCAACACATAGTACTTTTCATATTTGTTGAGGCATGTGGTCATCATTGGCAATAATAATAATAATTTCTGGGGTTTTACGTGCCAAAACCACGAGGTAGGTAAGGCACACTGTAGTCGAGGGCTCCGGAAATTTGACCATCTGGGTTTCTATAGACCATCTGGTGTTCTTTTAACGTGCACTGCCATCGTACGTACACGGGCTTCTACCATTTCGCCTCCATCGAAATGTGACCGCCGCGGCCGAGATCGATCCAATGACTTTTGGCTCGGCACTGTTGTGGCCGCCTCCACCTTTGCAATGCTTTGCACTATGTGCAATGCCCGACTCGTTCAGTTACTGTTTCAGGTGGGCTCTCATAGTCGTTATGTCAGTGCTTGACAATGTGTTAGCAATGACCACACAGTGAATGTGCTTGCACACTTTGAAGTGTATCAGGTGCGCACACACTGCACATTCATTGCATCTCAAGGGACAGCAAGCAGCATCCCGACTTTTGTCACTGTATAAGAGTGCCCTTTAGTAGACTGAGATGGCACAGTCCACGTGCTGTCTTCGTTTAATTTGGCACAACCTGCCATTTCAGTGCCAGATCTGTGGTACCTTTCAACTGCACTCAACTTCTTGCCCTTTGATCATCTGGATTGCCCTCTTCATCAAAAAATGATATGTCAAGTCCATGAGTGCAGAAAATTAGTTTATCAACACGCTTATTCTTCTTTCCCTCCAGCATGCTGTGCTTCATCGTCCTGTGCATGCTCTCAAGGTGCATGTTTGGTGTTGATACCTGCCCTCGTCCTAAAGCAGTAGGCCCGCTCTTGAGGTCTAACTGCATAGTTGTCCTTGAAGTACTTCAGAAAATCCCTCAGTTTTTCTTCCTCAGTGTCAAGGAATGATTGAAGATACAGATACTTTTCAAATTCTTGCTGGTCAAGGAACTCTAAAGGAGTCGCACGTTGTGGTACACGTCTGGCCTCAGTTGTTTTTCTACAAACTCATGTATCTTCTTCTGCCAATTCCTATCCACATGCCAGGTGCCAGAGAAGTTTTCTGCTGAGGGACACCCATAACTGACGACCCATGCCTTGTAAATTGTGAGGCGTCATCAGACATAAATGTCTTAGCAGCCACTTTTTCGTTGATGGCACCTCAAGAGACCTGAAAAAGCTGCCAGTTTTCCTCATTCATCCTGTTGCAGATGAAATTAGGCTATAGGTATACCTTATCCCACTTCATCTAGCACTAGAAGAGTGGTCAGCTCAAACTGTTACCCTGTAGTTCCATGTGTTGAGTCAAGACACACGTGCCCATGCCCAATTCTTCTAACAGCTCTTTTTGTGGCTCTGTCATCAAAGCAAGGGCAAATCTGTTGCAACAAAAGTACCAGTTGGGTCACTGCACCTTGTGCCTTATACAGACAGACAAGTGTTTCACCTTTGTCCTACATTGCTTTCACCCACATATCTACACTGACAGCATCATTGGTGTGACACTGTTCAGGAGCAGCAATGTGAAACTGCCGTTTGATGTTATGCAGAGTTATGCGTTCTGCCAAATGTGCTGGCCTCAGCTTACATGCCCCCAACAGATGTTCTTATATTATTCAATATGGTTTTCATGGGCACCACCCACGCTCCAGGTCCTCTGCTACGTTGGTTAACCCCGTTGGCCTTTTCTTTGTCACTCATCCTCAAGTGCTGAATTTCTGCTTTATGGCCATAATGCTTTCTTTGGTGCCTTACATTTATGGTGATACCTTCAGGTGCCGGGCTCTGAGTGTTCTCCTTCTTTGTCACAGTAATAAATGAGACATATCTTACCGGACTTGCAGGTACCCTGACTTTTTTTTCTCGACGATTACCATGACCTTCCTTTGGCCTAGCCACTCCTGATCTATTAGAGTAGTAGTGGCTCCTCGTTTCCCCACTGGCCAGCTTTTTGGGAGCCGTGTGAAGAACAAACCAACAGTTCGCCTCTTCCTGAGCTTTCCATTCACTGAATTCTGTAATACAAATACAACATAGTATCAGAGAGAGACATTAAACCAACGAAAATAGTTCAAAGGCCTTAGACATAGATTACAGGGGCGTAGCCAAGGGGGGGGTTGGGGGTTTCAAACCCCCCCCCGAAATTTTTTCAATTTTGCTTGCGTATATAGGCACGCACACATACAAACGCACGCACGAACATACATAAAGTATGGTTGAACCCCCCCCGAAAAAAATTTCTGGCTACGCCCCTGATAGATTAATGTTACATGTTTTATTTTGCTCCCTCACTCTCTCTGCTTCACAAATAAATTAAGTCCTTCAGTTACCCTTCATCTCATTCAGTGCACTATATTCTTTCTGAAAAACTTCTGAAGCATAAGTTTTTGACCGAGCTTACGAATGTGCTATCAACGGCAAAAAACGACTTGGGTGATAAATGTGACATGAGATGAACATGGGTTTTAACAAAAATGGGTCATACAATGAAGAAACAAAGTATACGGCTTAACAGCGGAGGTCATCAAAAGGTATTAAAAAAGCCTTTAAAAGGTTAAAACCTTAAAAAGTAAGAAACAATAAAAGTCAACAGGTTTTGCAAAAACACAAATCTTTCTTCGAGAGCACACGTTTTCCAGAGTTTTGCGTGACCTTGCGGAGACCTTGTTGCACAGACTCAAGAAAAACCAGTAATGTGCCTCCAAAAAACAGAGATGGGACCAAAAACTGCTGTTATCCCATACGTGCACCAAGTGTCACATAGGATTAAGAAGGCTGCAGGGTGCGCAGGAGTCAGTGTAGTGTTTACCGCCACACAAAACTTTGGAGGCCTGTGCAAGCGTGTAAACGTGAACAGTGAAAGGCCTGACATGCTGCAAGAAGCACACCACGCGGTTTTTGTCTTGCAAATGCGGCATCGTGTATAAGATTCCGCTCTCTTGTGGATGTGTTTACATCGGCCAAACTGGCCAATGTATTAACGATCGCTTGCGTGAACACGCCAACAATTTAAAAGTCTGACGGCAACATGGCCTTACACTGTGCAGCTTGCGGTTGTACCCCTTTCTTGACCAGGCTGTCATAGCTCGAGAAATATATGATGCATCATGTGCAGAACAGCTCGGACCCAGCTGTGTCAGCATGCCCTCTGTGTCACTCACGAAGAAAGAGTCTGCGTTTTTGCAAAACTTTTATTGTTGTTCTCACTTTTTAAGTGTTAACCTTTTCAAGGCCATTTTTAATACCTTTTTACAGCCTCCTTTGTTCAGCCGCATCATTGTTTCATTTGGATGACCCGCTTTTTGTTAAAACCCATGTTCATCTCATGTCGCATTTATCACACAGCCGTTTTTGCCGTTGATAACGCATTCATGAGCTCGGTCAAAAACTTCTGTATGGTATCAAGGGTTTTTTCGCTTTGTCGCCCTGTTTCCATGGCACGTTACCGCCTGTAATCTTTAGCAGAAAAAAAAACGTAAGGAAGAAAAAAAATTAAATTTTTTTTTGATAGTCTTGTTCTGAAGCACTCGATGTTACCACGTGATGAGTGTAGTGCATTAAATGTTAGTTGGAAGTAGCGCTCTATGTGTCGTTTTCACTGTCCCTGTCTTGTGCGCTCACCTGTTTCAACACATCATGTATCCACCGGACATATTTGCTCTGCTTTGTTTTTAGAGGGAAAACAAAAAAGCGACGCAAGCGGCAGTACTTTCAGTGTGATCGAGCAAATTGTGAAAATTAGTGCCTCTGTGCATACTTGTTTTCTTTTTTTTTTTCTACGCGACAAGCACATGCGAATTATAACTAGCTGGCACAGTGAATGCACGTGGAAGCGGTCATGTGCTGTACAGCCTCACCACAAAAGATGATAAAAATGCACTGACACTGTCTTTTCCAACAACTATAAACTGAAAACAGGATGGGTACTCACCTTTATCTTTGTGGAACGCCTGCTGCACGTAGTCGGCGGCGAATTTGTGCGCTGCGATGTGGTGCTCCACTTTTTTCCAGTGAAGACAGGCCAACGCCACAAACGTCGCATTTCATGGGAGTATTGACTTTTGCGGCTACTTGACGACACCGACGACACTTCGTGACACGTGCGCGGAGACAGCGCCGGCGGAGGTGAAGATGACACTAGGAGACTAGGACATTAGGGACGAAATTCATGAAGCACGTGACATACTAGGCACTCCGTGGCGACACGGGGAAAAGTCAAAACTAACTTAGGGAAAAAAGTCTTCAAGTGACGTCACACGTGAGTGACGTAGTAGTGACGTCATCTATTGTTCGCGAGAGAGCCCAGACTCCGCGAAACGCATGTGCCTCGCGAAGATCCTCACCTATGGCAGAGGCGCAACAACAAATTCAGCAACGAAAAAAATTACGCAACGGAACTGTGTTTTTCAGCAATCTTCATTTTGTGAAAGCGTAAATAATCGGCACAAAATACCGGCCTAGCCATGGGCCGCGCGCATCGCGTGTAGTGAACAGCTAGACTAAGTCAACGTTTACACATTCTCTCACTTCTGCGCTGCTGTTATGAATGAGTTTTCCAGAACTGCTCACGGTTTCACACTTTATGACCCAAGGTGTCTAAACGCTTTGTGCTGCGATAATTAAATTGAGCCACACTCGTTTCAAACTGATTATACGTCCGTCTGGCGGCTGACTACTGCCACGACCGCTTCACCTTTTCATTATCACACGTGGTTCTGTTTGGTCCAAGAACACTGCAGTGTGGTGGTAGCAAACCTTCACAGCGCTTTTCGCCAGGTTGGAATGATGAAACCAATGATCGCCACATATGCTGCAGCACCGTGCAGCTGATTTCCTTATTCTTCCCTTTTCGCACTGCCCTCCACGACTTCCACAATTCTAATAATGTTCTAAAATAGTGGCACTATATATCTCGTGTGTAGTTGGGACCCGAAAACATAAAAGCAATATTTTAGATAATGTGATCCCTCTGGAACGAGGGTTATGTACGTGTGTATATATGTCATGTGGCAGCGTATCCTTATTCCCGCTTTGGCCCTCCTTCTTTAGGCTATTCGATCACTATCTTAATCATTTATTTTGCATTTCATATCTGCTTGTAGTTGGACATATAAGGCAATCATTATCAAGTGTTTACAATGATTCAGTGCCACTGCCTAAAAATTTGCGTGTAAGGAAGATCGGTATTTTAATGGTGACCAATTTCTACCACATATGTGTTCGAATTGTGCGCAGTTTAGCTGTTTTTATATGGCCGGTACTCGGTAGATAGGCTGTCAACCGCAAATCACGGTTGAGATGGAAGCGCCGAGTCAATTAGGCCGGCGAAATGAGCGCTCTTTTTTCCCCACATCTCATCAGCGCGGGCTATTTCTGTGCGAAATCGATGCGTTCGTTGTTTCGCACATTGCCGTAAGGTTGAGCGCGCCGCGCACCGCGCCCTTGTGGCCCTTGCCATTTCCTCTCTCCTTATCTCTTTCCATCCTCCTTAAACCCTATACGCTCTCACGTTTTTCTTTCGCTACGTTTCATTCTCCCCTCTCCGGGCGGAGGAAACAGGATTTTGAAGGTGCGTGCAAATCGGTCATGTCAAGCAAATGTGGCTGTGGCAGCGATTCGGAAACCTTGAGGACTGCCGGCCTGACTCGGCACCGGCCAGCTGCAGTTTGTGAAACATGTCGCGCATCGGGAGGCACGCTCGGGACTGTACGAAATGCTGACGACGATGGTCCGCCAACATAGTACTTCAGAGAAGTGGAACGGAGACGGGAAGTAAATACTTGCGCACCTAAACTCGATGGAAGAACTACTGCATTCGGTCGAAGCCTCCGCCAACAGAATCATCAGCGATGCGCACCTGTTTGACTTCGACTCGGAACTCACGCGAACGCTTTCGAAGCATCGTTCAGTCGCGATAGGTTCATCCCCCTGACTACCAAACTCTGCAGGTCTGCAATGAAGCGTGGTTCGCCGTTTTTCCGAGCGAAAGTTTCGCAAGAATTGGGCGACCACGTCGCATCTTGCGCGGCCTCAGAGCCGGCTTGTCCATACTGGAACGATGATGGGCACACGGATAAGCAGCCTGTTCGTGAACGAAACATGAAGTTCAACGACTTGTTCAAGGAGTTCGACAACTTCGACCCCACGAGCTTCTACGGCGCTGCATGGGATTTTAGTGAGTGATGCGCCTAACCGCTGCAAGTCTCGTAAGAGGTTATGGCACGTAGGCGCGTAGAATTCGATGTTTAAGACTTGACGTCGCACGGGAACTTTCGATCGCGATTGAGCCCCCAACCGGGACGACTTCCTCGACCGCGATTGGCCCCTCCCGTATCTTCCGCGAATAAGCATTCACGATCAAGAACTCGAACGGGTCGAATTTGCACCCGTGCACCGTATGACAAATGTGCTGAATGAAGTACCACCTGAAAGTAGTTTATTCATAGCACAACTTTGCGGAGACAGCGCAACAGGTTCGATTTGATTTGCTTTACTCTGCGCGCGTGATTAAGGCGATCTGAGTTCCAAAACAGAGGCAACTGCACGCCACGCACCATACCCGAAAATAAATATGCATCCGTTGATTCGTGTACGAGTCCTGTTTGTGGTTTTCAGTTGTGCAACCTCCACCCCTGTGGCATCCTGGCTGGAGGTGCATCAACATCCCCACCCTACCAGCAATGACATCACAGCCCCGGCAAGAGCATCTCAACATTGCCGCTATCTGTGTATGCCTACGAAAGATGCATTTATGCCTGTGGTGCACGTATCACAGAGATAAAATAATTTTTAATTTAGTATAGACATGCCAATTAAAGTTTTTCGAATACTATTATATGTACTATTCAATAAGCATATTTTGAAAGCATACACAAAAAGGTGCATCACCTTTGCAATCACCTCGTGCTATGCTTCGGCGGAGTTTTCCTTAGTGATTATTTTCCTTCTCCTCATGTGCGAATTTGTGCAGGCCGGTATGTGTGGGCGTCAAGCTGTGTGATGAATGGCAACTCATTGTTGTTTGTGCAGTGGTGGTATGGAGTCTGACGTATCACCACTGTGCTTATGCAGGATAAAATTCAACTCTGTTTTTCTGAGCATGCACCTAATAACTGCTATCTGTGGGCATTGCCTTTTACAATATCACTGGCTATCTAATATTTTGTTTTACTGCAGAAGGTCCCTATCAGGGACTTACGTAGTACCATCATGCTCGCGTCTTTGTTCATACGAGCTCTTGAGAGCTTGCGAAGTCTTTTATTTCTGCCCCTTTCTCCACAGTCAGCTATCTTATGTCTTTTGCTGCCGGTCTGAGCGATGTAGGGTTTGCTGCTTGTACGTTCTGATGTGATGTACTATACTACTTAATGAAGTTGGCAGAGTAGTAATGCAGTGTCCAACATCAGAAAGAATGCTCATACATTCTGGTGGAGGCTCTTGAGCTGTCAAAATAAGCAGTACGAAAATTTTTGACGCTAGACTTTGTTTGCGTGGGACCGCAACATAACAGTTCTTAAATAGCAGTGTGACAGCTGTACATTTGAGACTACACTGTGTTGCAGATTTTTCGTACTGCTTAGAGCAAGCTTAAAGTTGTAGTAATAAGCTAAAAAAACTGAATGAAATACACTCTTACTCCAGGGTCTTTAGTAGCTTTTGCCTGCATTATACACTCTGCATTCCTGGTATTACTGCTGTTTGTGTCTGCAAATTTGCTAGCTGCACAAATCACACCTTAAGCACGAATGACAATACGCTTACGCCTGTTTATAATCTTGCTTGTATATCGTACGTAGACCTATTTTAGAATGAAGAGAAATGCTTTTTCAGAGACGACTGTTAACTACTCTGCTTGTTACAACAACAGGTGAGGATGTGAATTTGTAGAGATTGAGTTAGTTTGGAAGATGTATCTACAAAACTAACAGCAATAGTCCTGCAAAGAAGAGCACTAAAAATTTGTCAGCCTCTAGAAGCAGTGAAGAAGAACTATGATATAGGCCAATAGTCGCAATAACCTTATATGATCATGAGCAGCGGACACTCTGCAAGTCATGAACGTAGCTTACTGATGTTAGTGAAAACAACATATATTATAAATGTAGTCCACCATAGCTGACCCATGGACGCTAAGGAAAAGTAAAGCCCTCGTTTTTGTGGGCATGCACTACATTTCAATAAAATGTAATGGTGATAGCTGAGGGAACCATGTTTTTCCTCGTGAATACGTTGCATGAGCTTTTTGACTTGACCCTGCCATTTACTTAATCACATTGTCGTGATGTTAAGAAACATTTTACCATTTAGAGATGGGCGTATTCATGGACGTTACCCCAGACGATTGTCAAGGTCCATTAACACTACAAGTAATCTGACGTCTGATCTTTTGCCAGCTTAAAGTAACTTCAGTGATTTCTGTGTTCACTGATCTCAATAATATTGAATATATGTTCTATTTGGTACTCTGACGATTATGGCAAATTGTGCTACTGCAGTCTTTGGTTTCCCTGAAAATGAATTTCAGTTATGGTTCAATGAGTTTCCTCAATCATG